>NC_083578.1:88506408-88703908 GCF_027579695.1 Neoarius graeffei
GCTTGCTTATAGCTCCCCAGCTCAGCCGCCATGTGTTGGAGTTTACCCCAGTGAATGAGAGGGTCACCTCTCTGCGCCTTCGGATTGGGGAGAGGGCTCTTGCTGTTGTTTGTGCCTATGGGCCGAATAGCAGTATAGAGTATCCGGCCTTCTTGGAGTCCCTGGGAGAGGTACTGAGGGGTGCTCAGACTGGGGACTCCATTGTGCTACTGGGGGACTTCAATGCTCATGTGGGCGACGACAGTGACACCTGGAGGGGCGTGGTTGGGAGGAACGGCCTCCCCGATCTGAACCCGAGTGGTGTTTTGTTATTGGACTTCTGTGCTAGTCACGGTTTGTCCATAACAAACACCATGTTCGAGCATAGGGGTGTCCATAAGTGCACGTGGCACCAGGACACCTTAGGTCGGAGGTCGATGATAGACTTTGTTGTCGTTTCATCTGATTTCCGACCCTATGTCTTGGACACTCGGGTGAAGAGAGGGGCTGAGCTGTCAACTGATCACCACCTGGTGGTGAGTTGGATCCGCTGGCAGAGGAGGAAGCTGGACAGACCTGGCAGGCCCAAACGTATGGTGAGGGTCTGCTGGGAATGTCTGGCCGAGCACTCTGTTGGGGAGGTCTTTAACTCCCAACTCCGGGAGAGCTTTTCCCAGCTTCTGAGGGAGGCAGGGGACATTGAGTCTGAGTGGACCATGTTCTCTGCCTCCATTGTGGACGCAGCTGTTCGGAGCTGTGGCCGCAAGGTCTCCGGTGCCTGTCGTGGCGGCAATCCCCGAACCCGGTGGTGGACACCAGTAGTAAGGGATGCCGTCAAGCTGAAGAAGGAGTCCTATCGGGCCATGTTGACCTCTGGGACTCCTGAGGCAGCTGACGGGTATCGGCAGGCCAGGTGTGCTGCAGCTCGGGCAGTTGTGGAGGCAAAAACTCGGAACTGGGAGGAGTTCGGGGAGGCCATGGAGAAGGACTATCGGTCGGCCTCGAAGAAATTCTGGCAAACTGTCCGGCGCCTCAGGAGGGGGAAGCAGTACTCTGCCAACACTGTTTACAGTGCGGGTGGGGAGCTGTTGACCTCGACTGGGGACATTGTCGGGCGGTGGAAGGAATACTTTGAGGATCTCCTCAATCCCACCATCATGTCTTCCATTGAGGAGACTGAGGCTGATGACTCAGAGGTGGACTCGTCCATTACCCAAGCCGAAGTCACTGAGGTGGTTTGCAAGTTCCTTGGTGGCAAGGCACCGGGGGTGGATGCACGGGCGCAGATAGAGGGGGGGACGGGGGGATTCGTCCCACCCAGATTTAAATTCACCTCGTTCGGTCCCCCCCACTTATAGGGAGGAAAAAACGTCCATGCTGTCTTTCTTTGCATAAGGCAAACCTCACGGAAAAATCAAAAGACTAATTACCATTCGGTTTATTGAGGTGCACAGCAGTATAGTTGCAACTGCGCAGACTGCACAGGTTGCGAGCTCGAGCTTGGTTGCTATGGTTACCCACAACGAGTTTGACAGGCATATCGGGGACAGCTCCTCCTAGTTCAGGACCCCAACACGGCATGATGAAGGGTGCCAAAAGGCAGAAAACGATTGCATCGTTTAAAAAAAAAAGACTGTAAGTAAACTGTGCCTTACTTTATCATATCACCTTGCAATGTTTTGATAGTCTGTTCAAAGTAATGTCGTAGTGAAAGTAAAATCGTACGGAGTAGAGATGCCTTTCTGGTAGCCTCCTTCTTTCGGTGGCAGCCTGTAGATACAGTGCTCAGAAGGCAGTTTTAATGTTTAATCTGGCATTCCCTGCCATAATTTCAGCGAGCATATTGTTTCATAAGGAAACTTTGCGAAGAGTTGTTGACTGACTGCTGCTCACGCAACACACAGGCATAGTTAGAAAGTCAGGATGCACTGGTTTACACTTTACACACACACGTAGCCCAGCCTCTCGCTATGTTTAACAGTTGGAACTTAGCGGTTTTAAAACTAGTTTTGCAGTTTTGCAATTTCTGTGCGTGATGATAATGTGTAAACTTTGGATTTCCATAGGCTATGTTAAAATGTTATCATTGTCCTGGCCTGCAGGTAGTTCCTGGTGATGGCAGTGAGGGAGGTGAAATAACATGTATACACACTACCGTTCAAAAGTTTGGGGTCACCCAGACAATTTTGTGTTTTCCATGAAAAGTCACACTTTTATTTCCCACCATAAGTTGTAAAATGAATAGAAAATATAGTCAAGACATTTTTCTGGCCATTTTGAGCATTTAATCGACCCCACAAATGTGATGCTCCAGAAACTCAATCTGCTCAAAGGAAGGTCAGTTTTATAGCTTCTCTAAAGAGCTCAACTGTTTTCAGCTGTGCTAACATGATTGTACAAGGGTTTTCTAATCATCCATTAGCCTTCTGAGGCAATGAGCAAACACATTGTACCATTAGAACACTGGAGTGATAGTTGCTGGAAATGGGCCTCTATACATCTATGGAGATATTGCACCAAAAACCAGACATTTGCAGCTAGAATAGTCATTTACCACATTAGCGATGTATAGAGTGGATTTCTCATTAGTTTAAAGTGATCTTCATTGAAAAGAACAGTGCTTTTCTTTCAAAAATAAGGACATTTCAAAGTGACCCCAAACTTTTGAACGGTAGTGTATATATATATATATATATATATATATATATATATATATATATATATATATATATATGAGTGAGTCCACGCTTATGGGTACTGAAATGGGGACATGAACTTATTTTTAAAAATTCACCTAAAACCATTTCTTTTTTTTACCATCAGGTCACAAAACATGTAATCTTTAATGAATGATATGTTAAAAGATAACTTTAATTTTCTGAGATGTAATAAAAACATATTTATATGCCAAAGTCAGAACGTAACAGAAGTGTTGTGGACATATATATTCTCAATTTTAACAATGTAGAATTACTTTTTGAAACATAGGAAGGTGATGTTTTAGCAAATATAATTAATAAACATGTGTAGTAGAATAAACATACACATTCTTTCAATAAGATTAACATGGTATATAGCTAGATTGTAATTAATTTGTAACAGACGCGAGATGGACAATCGTAACAGAAGTAATGTAACAGACATCATTTTGGAACTCATAGGCTTGACTTTGGCATATAAATATGTTTTTATTACATCTCAGAAAATTAAAGTTATCTTTTAACATATCATTCATTAAAGATTACATGTTTTGTGACCTGATGGTAAAAAAAGAAATGGTTTTAGGTGAATAAGTTCATGTCCCCATTTCAGTACCCATAAGCGTGGAATCACTCATATATATATATATATATATATATATATATATATATATATATATATATATATATATATATATATATATATGCACACATACATATATACACAAAATGGAATCATTTGCTGACAGCTCAGTCCCCCCCAGTTCAAAAATCCTATCTGCGCCCCTGGGTGGATGAGATCCGCCCTGAGTATCTCAAGTCTCTGGATGTTGTGGGGCTGTCTTGGTTGACACGCCTCTGCAACATCGCATGGCGGTCGGGGACAGTGCCTCTGGAGTGGCAGACTGGGGTGGTGGTCCCTCTTTTTAAGAAAGGGGACCGGAGAGTGTGCTCCAATTATAGGGGAATCACACTTCTCAGCCTCCCAGGGAAGGTTTACTCCAGGGTACTGGAGAGGAGAATTCGACCAATAGTCGAACCTCGGATCCAGGAGGAACAATGTGGTTTTCGTCCTGGTCGCGGAACACTGGACCAGCTCTATACCCTTCATAGAGTGCTCGAGGGTTCATGGGAGTTTGCCCAACCAGTCCACATGTGCTTTGTGGATCTGGAGAAGGCATTCGACTGTGTCCCCCGTGGTATTCTGTGGGGGGTGCTTCGGGAGTATGGGGTTCGGGGCTCTTTGCTAAGGGCTGTCCGGTCCCTGTATGAACGGAGCAGGAGTCTGGTTCACATTGCCGGCAGTAAGTCAGACCTGTTCCCAGTGCATGTTGGACTCCGGCAGGGCTGCCCTTTGTCACCGGTTCTGTTCATAATTTTTATGGACAGAATTTCTAGGCGCAGCCAGGGGCCGGAAGGAATCCTGTTTGGGAACCACAGGATTTCATCTCTGCTTTTTGCGGATGATGTTGTCCTGTCGGCTTCTTCAAACCAGGACCTTCAACATGCACTGGGGCAGTTTGCAGTCGAGTGTGAAGCGGCTGGGATGAGAATCAGCACCTCCAAGACCGAGGCCATGGTTCTTGACCGGAAAAGGGTGGCTTGCCCTCTCCGGGTTGGTGGAGAAGTCCTGCCTCAAGTGGAGGAGTTTAAGTATCTCGGGATCTTGTTCACGAGTGAGGGAAGGATGGAGCGTGAGATCGACAGGCGGATCGGTGCAGCCTCCGCAGTGATGCGGTCGCTTTACTGGTCCGTCGTGGTGAAGAAGGAGCTGAGCCAAAAGGCGAAGCTCTCAATTTACCGGTCGATCTACGTTCCGACTCTCACCT
The DNA here is from genome assembly GCF_027579695.1 of Neoarius graeffei. Lineage (NCBI taxonomy): Eukaryota > Metazoa > Chordata > Actinopteri > Siluriformes > Ariidae > Neoarius > Neoarius graeffei. The sequence continues at coordinate 88,510,916 of NC_083578.1, forward strand.
ATGGTCATGAGCTTTGGGTAATGACCGAAAGAACAAGATCGCGGATAGAAGCGGCCGAAACGAGTTTCCTTCGCAGGGTGGCTGGGCGCTCCCTTAGAGATAGGGTGAGAAGCACAGTCACTCGGGAGGAGCTCGGAGTAGAGCCGCTGCTCCTCCACATCGAGAGGAATCAGCTGAGGTGGCTCGGGCATCTTTTTCGGATGCCTCCTGGACGCCTCCCTGGGGAGGTGTTCCAGGCATGTCCCCCCGGGAGGAGGCCCCGGGGAAGACCCAGGACACGCTGGAGGGACTATGTCTCTCGGCTGGCCTGGGAACGCCTCGGTGTTCTTCCCAAGGAGCTGGCCGAGGTGTCTGGGGAAAGGGAAGTTTGGGCTTCCATGCTTAGACTGCTGCCTCCGTGACCCAGTCCCGGATAAAGCGGAAGAAGACGAGACGAGACGAGATTTTGGTTCTCCATGTCCCGGATGGAGCTCGGATGAAAAATACGAGTGGCATATTTTCCAATAAAACACTCGTTTCCGTAGTTATTTGTGCGTTAGTTAACGGCATCAGTAACTTGGAAAGTGTAAAAATTGGAATTTTCTGTTTGTATAAGGTTTATTGCCAAGATCTGGTCAACGTGGTGAACGTTTTAAACGTCTGCACCTGCTTGCACTCAAGATTCCACTTCCCAGAATTCACAGCGGCCTTCAAAAATGGCTGCCTAGGACTACAACAACCATCCTGCACTTCACCGCTCACAGTGTCCTGACTATTGATTGCACATACCTTGACTCAGTCACCACAGCTCTCAGTCGTTGTGAAGTATTTTTTTGTTCAGTTCCTTGTGTGTGACTTTACTAAAAATACCTCTCAACCTATTTGGGAGTCCAGCCTTATAAGCCCTTACTGAAGACAAAACATCCTTACAAACTAAAAATGAGATAACTATCTGTTGTTATTGAGGCATAATATATTGAAAAGGAAGAACTTTCAGTAGCACTTTTTCCACCTTATAATTTACTATATAAGGTCATGATCATGTCCTCCCATAATTTGAATCAGTAATTCAAAATGGTGATAATTCTTTCAGAATTAGGGTCAATATAAACATACAAGGGTGTGTATATTGTACACTTGACTCATCTGAAAAGAATCTACAAGTGGAATGTACAGATGAAAAGTAAATAACTTGTACTAAAATAACAGGAACAATCTGTCCTTTAATTAAACAGGTCAACCCATTCAGGAAGAAACCTCTCATCGTACCTCATTCTTTTCACAGGAGTTCTCATCGCTCCCCCCGTGTGTTGAATACTCTTTTAAAACTACTCAACTGGAGAAACTTTTGTTCAGCTCACAAAGGCACAAAATGTTATTCAGTTTCATGCAGGTGCTTGACTTTTAAGTACGATATCGATATTGAAGCCTGAGCTTTCAAGCACCTAGCAAACTTGGTCACGGGACGATGATAGTCGAGATGTTGCGAACGAGACCCTCTGCCAACGTAACATGATGGTTTCTGGTTCGATTGTCTCTTGCTTGTTTCACGCGTCATGCACACTGTGACCACATGGAAGAAGTACTTGCAGGATAAAAACATTTTGGTGAAAAATTAGGAATCCGTAAGACTATTAGAACACACCCGGAACCCTGTCCAAAAAAAAAATCTGTAAAATTCCTTATGGGTTGTATGGTATGACTAAGCCTTGTGATGACTGTTCGGCTTCTCTGGCTTGACTTGTTTTGTACTTTGGATTTTGCCATCTTAATATTGGCTCCTATATTCTTTTTGTGCTTTAGCAGTGGGGGCAGGGATGTGGTCGAGTGTCTGTTTGTGAATGGAGGGCAAGGCAGGGGAAAGTGAGTAGCAAAGTGATCACACCTGGGTCTTATTAATGGTGTGTGTGTCTTGCAGTGACAGCTGAGAGCTTATATGGAGGGAGGAAGCAGAGAGGAAAGGTGAGCTTCCTTGTACATCGTGTTAGCGTGTGAAACAAAGTGCTGCATTGCAAGCTGAAACATGGAAATAAAGTTACCAAAGCAACTAACCCACCACTCCCAACGAAGGTGTTCCATGTGCCTTGCCTGACCATTGCCTGCTTTGTGATTTTGCCTTTTACCTTACAATTTGGATTTTACTCGCCTAAATAAAGTACCTCTTTTACATCTGTCTGCTTCCTGAATACTTTACCATCATAAGTGACACAAGTCTGTGTGAGCCTTTATTACATTTAACATGCTGCTTTTGAAGTTTGAAATTTTGAACTGAAATTTTTTTGAAACTCTTTTTTTAATTAAGAACCTGTGTATTTATACTAAAACAGTAATCTGCCTCAGGTTCCATGAAAAATAATTACATTACTGTAGCAAATCCCTGATGTGGGTGGAGTACAGAAGCACGGCAGGCGGGACCTGAAGTTCTTACAAACTTTTTTTTTTTTCAAGTGTAGCTCAAGCTTTTCAGCTGATTCATGAGCGGGCACACACATGCATTCTGGTCGGGAAGCCTCTTTTCTCTGCTCTCCCCCTCCTTTTATGCTCCATCCCTGTAACAAACACACACATTAATTGACAGCAGGTGGAATGACTTAGCCACTTACCTTCCCCGACCCCGCCCTCCATTCACAGACTGCTGCTTGGCCACGCCCCTGCTGCCACAATTACATTATATGGCATTTAGCAGATGCTCTTCTCCAGAGTGACATAATAATAAATCACTTTGTCCTGGATGAATAATTGTTATTTTTTTCGCGGTCCAAATCCTGCGCTCTGATTGGCTGGCGAGCAGGTCCGTATCCTATGATACAGACCCCAGTTACGGACCCCGGTTACAGACCTCTGGCGACTCGCTCGTTCACAACAACAACAAACATAGTAGCATTTTTAGTCAACATTTATCTTTTTTATAAGATTTACTTATAAGATTATCAAAAATCTTATAAATTTTTGCCAGCATTTCTCAGGAGAATAGCATTAATTTTACAGCATGGATAGCGATAATGACAGTGTTCACAGCGAAAGCAAGTTTTACTACCCTGAGGAAGAAGAAATAAAAGAAAACATTTCAGGAGAAAGCTAAAAACCTCTAACTTGCTAACGCCGAGCAAAAACATGGCTGAATCCTGAATGACTCAATTTTGTATAAATAGGGAACTACATAGGCGGCAAAATATAGTTTTTGGTTTTTTTTTTCCCTGCCATGGAAATGCACTTGTATACCGAGGAGAAATCCATTTGCATTACAGCTGTGAATGAGGATTCAAAATTGCATTACTTTTACAGCATGGATAGCGATAACGACAGTGTTCACAGCGAAAGCAAGTTTTACTACCCTGAGGAAGAAGAAATAAAAGAAAACATTTCAGGAGAAAGCTAAAAACCTGTAATTTGCTAACACCGAGCAAAAACATGGCTGAATCCTGAATGACTCCTATTTGTATAAATAGGGGACTACATAGGCGGCAAAATGTAATTTTTTTTCCTGCCATGGAAGTGCACTTGTATACCGAGGAGGAAGCCATTTGCATTACAGCTGTGAATGAGGATTCAAAATGGCGGCTCGCCTCGGCTCGGTTTTCCCTTTCGGGTGCTCTTGTTTTCTGTTAGAATTTGGTAAAGAAAAAAATAAATATATTATTCACCAGTTTAAGGTTGGTCCGTATCGTGAAATACCGTGACCTCGGCCTCGGTCAGTACTTTCAAGACCTTGGTCACAGTATTTCACAATACTGACCTCCCAGCTGGTAAATAACATATATATATTGCTCATGGGCGTAGAAGTAATTTTCAGGCAATTTGTGGAATAGATTACTGTTCAGAGGTGGCACGGTGGTGTAGTGGTTAGCACTATTGCCTCACAGCAAGAAGGTTCTGGGTTTGAGCCCTTTCTGTGTGGAGTTTGCATGTTCTCCCTGTGTCTGTGTGGGTTTCCTCCAGGTGCTCCAGTTTCCCCCACAGTCCAAAGACCTGCAGGTTAGGCTAATTGGTGGCTCTAAATTGATTGTAGGTGTGAATGTGAGTGTGAATGGTTGTTTGTCTCTATGTGTCAGCCCTGCGATGACCTGGCAACTTGTCCAGGGTGTACCCCGCCTTTCACCTATAGTCAGCTGGGATAGGCTCCAGCTTGCCTGCGACCCTGTAGAACAGGATAAGTGGCTATGGATAATGGATGGATGGATGGATGGATGGATGGATTACTGTTCAGAAGAATACTGAGTTTTCAACTCATCACATCAAGTGCAGGCATGCCTTGTGCTTTGCTAATGGACATTCCCCTGGGGAATGCACGTCATTCTGTTCTTGCTGTGGAAGTGAAAGGTTCGACATTCCATTGTTTTCACGCTGTACTTCATTCAACAGCCACAGGCTCCAAGACACCACTAGTGAAGATACCACCTCGGTTCACAAAGCAACGCACAGTGATGGCATGGTAACGTCTGACAAAGATCAACTGTCTTGCATTCAGGCTCAATCGCTGTCTAAAAAGAAGGTAAATTAAGCACTAATGTAGATACAAAAATGAATGTATGGATGCATATGTATATCCTCCTATTCATTAGAGATATTATGCAGTTGTTTGGAGATAGTTGCCCCATCCCAAAACAAGAAATAAGTGATTAAGTCCCTCTGAATTTTACTGCCACTAGGGACATAGGAAATCTGGGGAAGTGGGGTGAGCATGGTCAGCCAAGCAAAATGTAATTCGTAGATTATAAGACAGCTATGGATTAAATCATGGAAGTTATTACTGATCAGTCTCCAACATCTTGAACAGAATTTGTCCAGACATGCCACTGTCTTCATGGATGATGTCCGTGAAAGATGTCGCCTTTCTTATGTGGGCATATAGGCCATTATATATTTTTATATAGGATAATATTGTACAATGTTGAGAATCTGGTGTTCATTCCTATGGTCAGTTAAATGTGTTTGACCCCCCACAACAACAACCACCACTTTCTTTACTCACTGTTCTACAGAGGAACGTCAACAACATTGTTACTGAAGTCCAACATTACCAAATGGCTCTTTTAGAAAACTTGAGGGAGAAAGTGGGGACTGTTTTTGAAAGACATGGGCCAACAGACACCCTTGAGCAGCTCCAGGATGAGGTCTTGGCAACAACTGATGATTTTCCAGATCCTTTCTCCACCTTCATCACAACTTACATGCAGGAAAAAATAAATCAATTAAAAAATCAGGAACTTTTTAATCCTGTTCAACCAGAAGAGGTCATAATATCGTAACGACTATGTAGAGTGAAAAGGGGCTGTTCGAGGGTTCTAGAAATAAATAAATAAAGCATGAAATTTAGCTGAAATATTTATTTTCTATTAGATTTTGAGAAAAAAGTGCTAGACACTTGAAATTCCAATATGTCAAGTCAAGTTTATTTTTTACAGTGCTTTTAACAATAGACAGACATTGTTGCAAAGCAGTTTTACATAATTTTAGTGACTTTAAACATGAGCTAATTTTGTCCCTAATCTATCCCCAATAAGCAAGCCTGTGGCAACAGTGGCAAGGAAAAACTCTCAGACGACATGAGGAAGAAACCCTGAGAGGAACCAGACTCAAAAGGGAACCCATTGTCATTTGGGTGATAACAGATAGTATGAGAACATTTTTTACAGTTTTAACATGAAGTCTGTTTTTTTGATGTTATAAACTGTTCATCAGTTGATGGAGACTTGAGTGCAAAACTGTTCATGACAACTACAGTCCTAAAATTAGCAAGTCAACTGAAGTCCTCAGCCATAAAAGCATTACTGTAAGTGTCCAGAGCATCTTCCAAGTGTGACTTTCAACTGTCCGGATGGGACCGTCCTCCACAGGAGTGATGTGATGAGACTCCAGCCAGATGTAGGGCATCAGGATGGATCAGGTAGGTCTGAGGAGCAGAAGAGGTCAGCATCTCGATCTCAGGATTGACATGTAACTCAGAGGGACAGACTGGGGGGGAAGAGAGAGAAAACACAGGTTGTTAGGTATGCCCAATGTCACCTGATGAGTAGGAACAGTATACATTTTGCGCTGAGTGCAAGCAGGGACTCCGGCAAAACTAACTAGGACAGCATAACTAAAAGGGGAGAGCCAGAAGGTAACACAGGCATGAGGGAGCCCCGGGACATAAAGCAACAGCCACTACACCATCAACAAACTCAAGTGAGCAAGTGAGTGGGGGACTGACAGCATCCATACATCCCAGTTTATCAAAACACACTATGGCCAAGTTTACATTAGACCGTATCTGTCTCGTTTTCTTCATGGATGCACTGTCCGTTTACATTAAACCGCCTGGAAATGCCGGGAAACGGGAATCCGCCAGGGTCCATGTATTCAATCCAGATCGTGTCAGCTCCGGTGCTGTGTAAACATTGAGAATATGCGGATACGCTGTGCTGAGCTCTAGCTGGCGTCGTCATTGGACAACGTCACTGTGACATCCACCTTCCTGATTCGCTGGCGTTGGTCATGTGACGCGACTGCTGAAAAACGGCGCGGACTTCCGCCTTGTATCACCTTTCATTAAAGAGTATAAAAGTATGAAAATACTGCAAATACTGATGCAAATACTGCCCATTGTGTAGTTATGATTGTCTTTTGGCTTGCCATCCTTCCACTTGCAAGTGGTAAGTGATATGCGCTGGGATCACACACACAGCGGCTCAGTCCCGAATCACAGCTTGTGCACTACACTCGCGCGCTCTGTGAGCTGCACAGGGCCGGAGTGCGCACCCTCCAGAGGGCACTTACTGTTCAGGGCGGAGTGATTTGGAGCGCAGGATGCCTGCGGAGCCGAGTGTATCCGTGTATTGGTGTTGCTGTGTGCACGCAAATCGTGTATTGGTGTTGCTGTGTGCACACTAATCGTTTTAAAAACGTTAATCTGATGATCCGCTGATACAGTCTAATGTAAACATGGGCTATGCCTGAGGACCCTCCAGATCTACTACTTTACCTCATAACGCTCTCAGGTCTGCTCTCCCCCCGGGGGATATTAGGACTGTTCCAAATACGCATCTGAAGCTATGCAAGTTTTTGTCCTGGAGACATATAAGTGACAGCATTAGAAACCTTGAATCTTCTAGTTTTCAGATATATATGTGTTTAAAATAATTTTTATCGATGGCTCTTTGTAAAGACAATAAAAAGAAATCTTAGGATTTTCAGCTCTCTAGGCAGTAGCAGCCTCTTAATGACACACCCCTCAGCTATTCAGATGCGAAGCACTCGGGCAATCAATAGCGCCATTGGGTCATTGTCTAGCAGGACTGGGTGAGAACACGCCCCATTTCACCGGTATAAACAAGTCCACATGTTCACTTGTTTACATACCAACTGAGAAACTTTTGGATTTGGACACAGTTGGAATGGGGTTGCCTGTGACAGACTGTACATGGGAGCAGAGAGCCACAGTGACGCTTACTTTCTTTGCAGTAGCTTGCAAAGCTTTGGGGGAAGGTAACAACAGTGCCCTGGCAGAGCCATTGACAAGACAAAGACAGCCATTGACAGATTGACAGTCAACACCACATGGACAGTGACTGGGGGGTGGGGGCAGTTACAGGTGTGATACACCCATCTAATCAGTATTCATTTGAAATAGCCACTGGCTTCAGTTTGTCTGACTGTTTTGAAATTTGTATTGAAACTACATAACATTACTGAATGCTCTTCTTACTTTTATGTAGCCAATACTTATATTTACAAGGTTCAAACTTCAAAAGTCTTGGCTAGATATATTTATAGTGTGTTTTTTTTTTTACAAGATTTGAAGACCTTTGAAAATAGGTTTTTGTCTAGTTGTGTTTACACTGAATTTTAATAAAAACTAATTTAATTACATTTACTTTACTCTCATATTGTTATTGTTGAGGTTTTCTAGAATATCACCATATGTGCCACTTTTGCATAGATGTTTTTAGTTATATGAAAAACTTAAAAGTGTCAAGGTGTAGCAGACTGCCTCAAACTGTCTGAAAGGCCCCGGACCTCTGAGTGATAAACACTATTAACAAAAGGCTTGGCTAAACAGATATGTTTTCAGCCTAGGGTGACCAGATTTCCCGAGTCTAAAACCGGGACACTTTGCGCGTGACCGTGATACTTGTGCACGCACATGCGTTTTGATGTAAACCTGCTCCGGCTCAAACCATGGCTCAGACAGGTGCTTTTATCATTTTGTAGAAGCTCACTTTTATTAACATTTCAGAGAATAATCAAGTATTTTCTTGTTATCTACACGTACTTCTATCACAATTCAGTTAAAGTAAGAAAATCAGACAACAGATGTGATGGTAGGGAATAGGCCAATAGCTTACATTTCAACTGATTTATTTCATCTTTGTGAAACCGCCAAGAAAATGCATTGCTTGCATATTAACATCAACATTTTATGCAATGAACTTTTTTTTAAACAATAGGCTATGCATTGTAACAGGAACGAGCGCATGAGCCTAATCGTTGTCACCTCCGAACCTTTACCCAAAATGCCTCTGTTTAATCTTAACCAGTGTCGGCTATTAACTATTTTGAAAACGTGAACCCTGAGTTGACAACAGCATCAAACAAGTCAAGACAATCTGTGATACAGATTAAAGACAGATGAAACAGATGAAAGACAACAAAAAATGTTTCAGAAACACAGCCACCCAACCTAAAGAAGATGCCATTTTATTGTATATATTTACATGATGAGCGAATTTGCTCCAGTAGCACTTTATTGCCTGAGAGCCTGCTGTGAAACTGCGAGCAAGTATCGTTGAAATTGGCCAGGGTAATGAGCAAAGCTTTGAGAGTAGGCGTGGTCATGCGATTCCTCTCGTTAGTCCAGGTGTTGCTCATGAGTGAAAATATTCACTCAACTGGAGCATTGGTGCCAGGTAGGCACATGGCAAACTGGCAAAGCTGGCTGACATTGCTGTAAGGAATCTCCCTATTCTTGAAGTGCGTGAACATCTCCGCCCAGCGCTCATCCGTTGGCTTGCCATCAGCGGTCCACTGAGCCACCTTCTCAGTGGTATATAGCCGCACAGATGACATCTCGTCAAACAGCTGGGTCTCGTCAATGTGACATTGATGCAATCTTGACGACACGTACTGGAGAGACAATTCAACCTCATCCCATTGAGGGACAGTGTTGAGGAGAGTCCAGGAGTGGACCTCTATCTCCTTAAACGGAGCTCCCCATTCCTTCAAGTATGAATGCAACACTCGTAAAAGATGCAGACGGTGTTGCAAAATTCCGCTGCCTTTCGTGGATCATCAAGGGCACTCAGAAGATTCTTCACCTATAAAAGCAAATAATTTCCCAATTTTCCAAATTATTAACAAATAAATAAGTTTCAAATCACTTTATTGGCTAATGTTTCATGTTTATTTCCACACACTATGTATAACCTATGCCTAATGATAGGGCAAAGTAGGAAGAATTATGCTTTATGGAGATGCTGACAAACTTTATGGAGATGCTGATTTCATTCATCCAGCAGGACTTGGCACCTGCCCACACTACCAAAAGTAGCCTAATACCTGGTTAAATTACAATATTCTAATTTTGTGAGATGCTGAATTTGGTATTTTCTTTAGCTGTAAGCCATATCAAAATTAGCACAAATAGGCTCATGGCTAGAAATATTTCACTTACTGTCTAAAAACTTATCTTTTTTTCCTTAGCCTTTACTCCCTGATCATTTTCCTCTTTTATTTTAACTGCTGAGCCTTCAATTTGATTTCATTATTGTATTGTGTACAAAGATGGTATAGTGTAGGCCTCATCTCATCTCATCTCATCTCATCTCATCTCATCTCATCTCATCTCATCTCATCTCATCTCATCTCATTATCTCTAGCCACTTTATCCTGTTCTACAGGGTCGCAGGCAAGCTGGAGCCTATCCCAGCTGACTATGGGCGAAAGGTGGGGTACACCCTGGACAAGTTGCCAGGTCATCACAGGGCTGACACATAGACACAGACAACCATTCACACTCACATTCACACCTACGCTCAATTTAGAGTCACCAGTTAACCTAACCTGCATGTCTTTGGACTGTGGGGGAAACCGGAGCACCCGGAGGAAACCCACGCGGACACGGGGAGAACATGCAAACTCTGCACAGAAAGGCCCTCGCCGGCCACAGGGCTCAAACCCGGACCTTCTTGCTTTGAGGCGACAGCGCTAACCACTACACCACCATGCCGCCCCCTAGTGTAGGCCTATTTTTTAAATTATATTTTCGTGCAGGGGGGCAGATGTCTTTGGGCTTTCACGCTTACCTTGAGACCTGTGAACACAGCTAACTTTCTCTCCTGCAGTTTGCCTTGCAGGTTGCGCAGGTGATGGGCCGAGTGCGCGGCTGTGTTTTTCTGCCTCTCCAGCGCCTTGACGGTATCGTTGAACAATGACAGCTGATTGTGCAGAAACCACATCCAGGCCTCATTAAACGGGTTCTGTAAGAATTCAGCGATCGCCACAGGTGGTCTGTCTTGAGAGGCGAAGTAGGACTGCAGCGCAGGATAAAGCTTCAGCACTCTTTCGACAGCCGGACCTAGGGACAGCCACCACGTCTTACTTGTCCCAAGGATCATTGCGTACTCGAGCTTGATGAAGTCGCAGAACTCTTTTAATTGCTCAGTTTGGACAGTAAAGATGTGGAAATGTCCAAAAACTTTCACAATAAAGCTCTTGATGGCACAGGGAAGGGTATCTGCAGCAGTTTGGAGAGCATTGTGAGCAATGTGTGCAGCACAGCCCACTCCCACTAACTCATTGGTGGAGGCCTCGTTTAATTTGAAAAAAACATTGTTCATGCCAGCCCTAGCTCTCCCCACCAAAGTTGGTGTTGGTGTTGTCAGCACAGAACCCAACAACTTTGTCAAGCAGGTTAAAAGCTCGGTGACTGCGACTGACCTCCCGAACAAGAATGTCGGATGTTTCACCTGGAACTGATGTGAATTCCAGGATTTTCACCTGCACCCCCTCTGTATCCTTGAAGTAGCGGATCATGATGGGAATAAGCTTCACCGCTTTGTGATTGGATGCATCGATAGCCACCCAGACATGATGAACCACTCCTAGGTCTGCCTTTAACAGATCCATGGCATGGGGTGAGATGACACTCATCACGATCGCTTCGGCCTTGATTCATGCACAAGTGAAGCGTTCATCGTAAAACTTCCTTATCAGGCCCGCGGTGCAGTCCATGGACCTGAAACTTTGGTTGTGGTTCACCAAATGATAGGCAAAAGTACCCTCCTCAGCAGCCCGTTTGAGTTCAGCACTGCCAGTGCTAACTTTATTGAAGTAAGTGGTCACACTGCTAGCCCCTGCCTCTACCCACTGCTTGTGCTTCGCTGTTTTGAGGTGGTCTTTAACATCAGCATTACCACCATGAGCGATGGAGAAGGAGCACTTACAGTGTGTGCAATAAGCTTCATGTTCAGCACCCTGGATTTCTCAGAGAAAGGGTTAAGCAACCTGCAAATCTTTTGAAAATGAACATTTTCTCTTCGGCATTGTCGCGTAGTAGTTGACAGCCACTAGCGAAAAAAAAATGTTATAACGTGGCCTCTATATTGCAACATTGTACAAATAGATGCATTGTAAGGTTGACTGCGCACACACGCACATTGATGCTGAATTGCTAGAAGCTTTATTGACATCTCGTTGGCTATATATGATCGCTGTAACCGGGACAGTTTGTTAGTGTTTGGTATAAACCGGGACATTTCAGCATCCTGACGGACCTTTGTCGGGACTGGGGCCACGTAACTCAAAATCGGGACTGTCCCAGTCAAACCGGGATGTCTGGTCATGTTATTTCAGCCTAGACTTAAACGCTGAGACTGTGAGTCCCAAACACTACTTGGAAGGCTGTTCCGTAACTGTGGGGCTTTGTAAGAAAAGGCTCTGCCCCCTGATGTAGCCTTCACTACACGAAGCACCAGCAGATAGCCTGCAACTTTTGATCTAAGTAGGCGTGGCAGGTCATAAAGGACCAGAAGTTTGCTCAGGTACTGTGGCGCAAGACCATTCAGTGTTTTAAAGGTCAACAGTACTGTAGTATTTTATAAACAATACGAAATTTGATTGGTGGCCATTTTCCAAGATGACCACCAGATGACCCCCTCATATGTGATATATGCCAAGATACTGTTGTATACATGTCTGTAGAAACGGCCTGGATGTGGGTGGAGCACAGAAGTACGGCAGGCTGTTATTTGCTTGTGAGTTTGCTTTATTTTGCTTTTCAGCATAACTCTGTTCATTGGGGACACACTCATACACACACATGCATACACACTCAGAGTACTATCGTGTTTGGGTCCCCGATCTCCCCTCCTCTATTCTTCTCACTCCTTTAATAGGGCGCCGTCACTGTAAGAGACACACAAACGCACATTAATTGACAACAGGCGTAGCGACACGACCACTCACCTTCCCCGACTCTGCCCTCCATTCACAGACTGATGCTCGGCCACGCCCCTGCTGCCACATACCCCCACCGCCCGACTCAGGTCGGGGAGCTGTCTGGCCTGCAGCGGACTCCCCCCCCAATGGGACAGGAAGTCCGCCACCACCATCCGCGCCCCCGGCCTGTGGACCACCTCGAATTTGAATGGCTGGAGGGCAAGATACCAACGGGTGATCCGCGCGTTGGAATCCTTCATGCAGTGGAGCCACTGGAGGGGCACATAGTCCGAACAGAGGGTGAAAGGGCATCCCAGTAGGTAGTACCGGACGGCAAGGACTGCCCACTTGATGGCTAGGCACTCTTTCTCTATCGTGCTGTACCTACCTTCCCGTGTTGACAGCTTCTGGCTAATGTACAGCACAGAACATTCCTCCCCCTCCACCTTCTGGGACAGAACGGCCCCCAGCCCTCTGTCCGATGCGTCCATCTGTAAAATAAAGGGGAGAGAAAAGTCAGGGAAGTGTAACAGTGGCCCCCACACAGTGCAGCCTTTACCCTAGAGAAAGCCTGTTGGCATTGCTCCGTCCACTGGACTGGATCTGGTGCTCCCTTTTTAGTGAGATCAGTCAGCGGGCTGGTGACGTCCGAATAATTAGGTATGAACCTAGGATAGTAGCCAGCCAGCCCCAGGAACTGTCTTACCCCCTTTTTGGTCTTGGGCCTTGGGCAGGCCGCAATCGCTGCAGTCATTAATTTGGGGACGCACCTGCCCATGGCCCAAGTGGAAACCCAGATACCGTACTTCCACCCACCCAATTGCACACTTCTTTGGGTTAGCTGTGAGACCCGCATGCCTCAGCGACTTTAGGATGGCCCTAAGGTGTTCAAGGTGCCATGGCCAGTCATTGCTATAGATGATAATATCATTGAGATACGCAGCTGCATAGGTGGTGTGGGGGCAGAGAACCCTGTCCATGAGCCGCTGGAACGTCGCGGGAGCCCCAAATAACCCAAAAGGAAGTGTGATGAATTGGTGTAAGCCAAACAGTGTGGAAAAGGCCGTTTTCTCTCAGGATAGAGGAGTCAAGGGGATCTGCCAGTATCCCTTCGTTAAATCCAGTGTCGAATAAAAACGAGCAGTGCCTAATCGATCGAGCAGCTCGTCAATGCGAGGCATTGGGTATGTGTCAAATTTAGACCCCACATTGACTTTTCTACAGTCCACACAGAACCGGACCAACCCACCGGTCTTGGGGACCAGGACCACTGGGCTGCTCCAGTCACTGTGGGACTCCTCGATTATGCCCATTTTGAGCATGGCCTTGAGTTCATCCCAGACCACCTTTTTCTTGTGTTCGGGCAGGCGGTAAGGGCAGCTGCACACTACCACCCATGGGGGTGTCTCAGTGTGGTGTTCTATGAGGTGGGTGCAGCCAGGCAGGGGCGAAAACACGTTGGAAAATTCCTTCTGCAACTGGGCTACCTCCGTGAGTTGGGCTGGGGAGAGGTGATCTCCACAAGGGACTGGAGTGGTTGGCGATGTCAATTTTCTTTTTTGAACCTCCGGCCCCAGCTCCGCCTTCTCTTTTATTACTGACACCAATGCCACAGGGACCTCCTCATTCCATCGTTTTAACAGACTGAGGTGGTAAATTTGCGATGCCCCACCCCTGTCCGTTCGCCTCACCTCATAGTCGACGTTCCCGACTTGCCATGTGGCCTTGAAGGGCCCTTGCTACTTGGCGATCAATTTGGAGCTCGACGTGGGCAATAATACAAGTACTTTGTCTCCTGGTGTGAACTCTCTAAGGCACGTGCCCCTGTCATACAGTTGGATTTGATGTTCTTGTGCCTGCCGCAAATTCTCCTGGGTTAAGTGTGTGAGTGTGTGGAGTTTGGTGCGCAGGTCGAGAAAGTATTGAATTTCGTTCTTGCTAGATGAAGGTCCCTCCTCCCAATTTTCACTTAGCATGTCCAAAATGCCACATGGCTTACGCCCATATAATAATTCAAATGGTGAAAAACCTGTGGAGGCTTGCAGGACCTCTCGTACTGCAAATAACAGGGGCTCGAGCCACTTATCCCAATTACGTGCATCTTCGCTTACGAACTTCCGAATTATGATTTTGAGAGTTTGATTAAAATGCTCCACTAAGCCATCAGTTTGTGGGTGATAGACACTGGTGCGGATAGGCTTAATCCCCAGTAACCCATACAGTTTGTACAGTGTGCATGACATAAACATAGTGCCTTGGTCTGTCAGGATTTCTTTCGGAATCCCGACCCGGGAAATAAAGCGGAAGAGCGCTTCCGCAATACTGCGTGCTGAGATATTGCAGAGAGGCACTGCTTCCGGATATCGCGTTGCATAGTCCACCAGAACTAAAATAAAACGATATCCCCATGCTGACCTATCTAATGGCCCGATGAGGTCCATCCCAATTCTTTCAAAAGGGTTCTCGATTAAAGGGAGAGGGTGCAAAGGCGCCTTTGGAGGGGCCGCTGGATTTACTAATTAGCATTCCCGGCACGCCACACACCACCAATGGACATCCCCGCAAATCCCTGGCCAATAGGACCTGGCCATTATTTGGGCTAGTGTTTTATCCTGCCCTAAGTGTTCCGGCCATGGGATTAAAGTGAGCCACCTGGAATATGAGTTCCCAACGGCTCTTTGGGATTACTAAATGTGTTATCTTTTCACCAGTTTGAGTGTCCTGCATCACTCGGTATAACCTATCCTTAATAATAGAAAAGTAGGGGAAGGCCGGCATTGCATTTGGCTGGAGGTTTTGACCATCGATTACTCTCACTTGGTCAAATGCATGCTGCAGAGTCCCATCTCGCGACTGCTCTAATGGGAAATCCTCAAGGGAATCCCCGAAAGAGGGAGGAGGGGCAGGGTGCTCCTCACTCCGCATATCGCCCTGATGCGGTGCTAATGTAGACGGCTTTGTGACAGCTTCTCCCGCCAATGCTAGTCCAGGATCTTCCCCAGACGGATTACTGCAGGACCTACTCCTTACTATGTGTGCCATTAACTCCTTAAATCCTGGCCAATCAGTCCCCAAAATCAGTGAGTGGGTGAGACGAGGGTTAACCGCCACCTTTACACTATGCGTTTCTCCCCTAAATAGAATGTGGACGGACACTAAAGGGTAGTTATGAACGTCTCCGTGCACACACAACACCTTCACCACTCGTGCTCTCCCCAATGCCTCACCTTGCACCAGGCTTTGGTGGCTTGAGGTCTGGTTACAGCCAGAATCCATCAAAGCCTGGTACATATCCCCTTGGACACTTACCAGTATACGATACACTCCGGCCTGATTGAGGGTGGTTTCTGGCGGATCAGGGACCCGAACCACCGCGCTCACCTCCATCGCAGAGCACTGATGTTGGAGATGTCCCGGCTCCCTGCAGCGCCAGCACACCGGCCCAGGCTCTCCCTCTGCACCGATGTTACGGACATCACTCACCTGGGGGGAAGAAGACACAGACAAGGAAGGGGAAAATGGGAGGACACCACAGGTGCGCCGGGCCGGCTGGGGGGGAACCCGCCTCTGTGGTGGGGGAATGGGGCGAGGATTGGAAGCAGAGGGCGAGGGAGAGAGAGAAGAAAGAGAAGAAGGAGAAGCATGTATTCCTGCCATCGGAACTGCTGCCATGTGGTCCTCTGCCAGCTCGATCGCTTGATCCAGCGATGCCGGGTGATGACACTGGACCCATTCTGCCGTTCCTTCCAGAAGTCACGTGATGAACTGTTCCAGTGTTACTAGGTCGATAATTCCCTTGGCGTTGCAGTCATCTGCCCTCAGCCACCGCTGGCAGGCATCCCGGAGTTGTTGCCCGAACGTGAACGGTCAGCCGACCTCCTCCAAGCGCAGCGAGCGGAAGCGCTGCCACTGTTGCTCTGGGGAGCAGCCGACACGCTGGAGGATGGCTCTTCAGAGGTCCGCGTACACAAGCCGGCTGTCGGCGGGGAGCTGCAGCGCGGCAAGCTGCGCCTCACCCGTCAGCAGGGGGAGGAGGCGTGCTGCGTGCTGTTCGACTGGCCAACCCCACGCCTCCGCTGCTTGCTCAAAGAGTGCAAGGAAGGCTTCTGGATCGTCGTTCTGACCCATCTTTGTTAGGGTGAGGTGGAGAGGGTCCACGCCGGTGGCGGTTGTGGACCCTGCCGACGCGAGCAAGTGCCGGAACGCCTGGCGGTCTTCTTGTTGGGCCAGCATCAAGGCTTCAAACCGTTGCTCCTGCTCCTTCCGGAGGGCAATCAGCACTTGATGCTGGTTCTGCTGTGCTGTGGTGAGGGCATGGATGAGATCTTTAAACTCCATGGGGCTGTTCCCTTCTGCACTCCCGGGTTTCGGCATCACTGTAGAAACGGCCCGGATATGGGTGGAGCACAGAAGTACGTCAGGCTGTTATTTGCTTGTGAGTTTGCTTTATTTTGCTTTTCAGCATAACTCTGTTCATTGGGGACACACTCATACACACACACTCATACACACTCAGAGTACTATCATGTTCGGGTCCCCGATCTCCCCTCCTCTATTCCACTCACTCCTTTTATAGGGCGCCGTCACTGTAAGAGACACACAAACACATGTTAATTGACAACAGGTGTAGCGATACAACCACTCACCTTCCCTGACTCCGCCCTCCATTCACAGACTGATGCTCGGCCACGCCCCCGCTGCCACAATGTCCAAATAAGATGATTTTGGTGACAATTTATAGGGTTTTTTTACATGATTGACTGAATTTGATATGAAAACATGTATAATGTGGTATTAGCCCATTCACCTGACTAAATCTGACAGGGGCAACTGCAGAGTGGAGTACAGCATAGTCCATTTTTACACATTTGCATCTTCCACCTCCACATTCTATCTTGCGTCCACATTTTATCAACTCATGGCAACTTGTAGAAATGGGTTCAAGAGTAGTCCACATGATTTTCCAGGTGTTGTTTTCTTTTGACCATCCCCACTTGGAAGGACACTGAGATTCTGACTGGTGGATGAGACACTGGCCCCAAATGTGTCCTGCTTGATGGGCAGCTTGTTTGGCATGTTCCATCAGTGCAGTTTGTTTTGGTGGGATTAGGTTGTGTGACCTCTGCTTTCGTGCAAAGAGGTCAAGCCTTGTCTCATCTACAGAAGCAGTTGCACTTGACCGATCATACATTAGAGCAATGGTTCTTAACTGGTCTGGCCTTGGGACCCACAATTCCCTATGGTCATTAGGTCATGACCCACTTTTTTACATTCGAGTTTACCACCTCTCTGACCATATCAATAGCTGCAAGTAAGATGAGGTTCTCTGCTATGTTGTGGGGCTTTTTGGTCTTTGCTATGTGGTGGGTAACGTAGTACAACGCACAGAGTGCCTGTACCTGTGTGGTGCATGCTGAAGTTAGAAGCATTTGTGAAGTCCTTAATTCCTGGCGTCGCCTCTCAAAATACTCAACTGGGCTATCTTTGACAGTCAGGTGTTTTGTCTCCAAGTGACGTCTCAGTTTTGAGGGTTTCATGCTCTCATGTGCCAGCAATTCACTGCACACCACACATTGGGGTTTCTGGATGCCTTTGTCCTCAACATAGCTAAATCCATATTTCAAACACTCGGGGTCGTATTTTCATTTCGCCATGACAGCTCGCTAACATTTTACCTCTCAAATGATTGATACATGTCACAAAATATTCTATTTCGATGGCAACAACAGGCATGGGCCTGACATCAAAATAAAGGTTTTGGGTCAACTAATAGTCCTAGGTAGCCTATCTCTGTGGCTCTGGGGTCAACGTTAAGTGGTTGCATGAAAAGAATACGGGTTTTTTTTGACACCTTCCCTCCGCGACCCACCCAGGACATCTCCGTGACCCAGTTTTGTGTCGGGACCCACCAGTTAAGAAATACTGCATTAGAACCACATAGTTCTCTCGAACTTGGAGATCAGTCTCCTCAGTTTCAAATGGGCACTAACTGAGTTTTGCGTGAACAGCCAAAAGAAGAAAAAGAAGACTGACTGAGTTTCGCAAACATGACAGAAGCTTCAGTGAAGACATTCCATGTCTGCCATGCTTTTTTTCTTCCCTTTGCCATTGAAACCTGATACATCACATCCAATGAAGGCATGGAACAATGGCATCCCCTTGGTTTCCTCTGGTCCTACAGCAGAAACAAGGTCATGAACAGGAAGTCATCGAGTGTGCTCCCCTTTGCCAAATACAATTCACATTTTATTCAGGCCTATTGCTGTGAGGCAAGACATAAGAGATATGCCAATGACTACAATGTCTGTGTCATTAGCGTCAATCATTGGTGACTTGTAACCCTTCCTAACTGCATGCCACATGCAAGAATATTTGTGTTTGCTTCCTCATGGGTACAAAGATCCAACTCCTCTAGGCTGACCCTGGTGCAACAGGCACTTGTGAGAGCATGTTCCTCTTTTGTCATGATAACTATGTTGCTTGTAGTCATTTTATTCATTGCATCAGCAAGTAAATGGAACAATTCTGTTTTGTTGTCACCGTCTCTGAGGAAGTGTTAGGGTTTTGCTGGGATTCGAACCTGGTTCGCTGGTGTGATAATCCAGCAAACCCCCACTAGGCCACCAGGGGGATGACTCAAGTGCAGAGGCGTGAGGTAGAAGTAGAAAAGTATCAAAAACAGTTTATTTACACTATGTACAATCCAAGGGGGGCGGCACGGTGGTGTAGTGGGTAGCGCTGTCGCCTCACAGCAAGAAGGTCCTGGGTTCGAGCCCCGGGGCCGGCGAGGGCCTTTCTGTGTGGAGTTTGCATGTTCTCCCCGTGTCCGCGTGGGTTTCCTCCGGGTGCTCCGGTTTCCCCCACAGTCCAAAGACATGCAGGTTAGGTTGACTGGTGACTCTAAATTGACCGTAGGTGTGAATGTGAGTGTGAATGGTTGTCTGTGTCTATGTGTCAGCCCTGTGATGACCTGGCGACTTGTCCAGGGTGTACCCCGCCTTTCGCCCATAGTCAGCTGGGATAGGCTCCAGCTTGCCTGCGACCCTGTAGAAGGATAAAGCGGCTAGAGATAATGAGATGAGATGAGATGACAATCCAAGGGAAAAAACAAAAAGAATAATCCAAAGCTCAGAAGATAAACAAAAATAAAATATCCCAAGGTTCAAAGTCCAAAATCCAAAAAAGAAAAAAGGCAAAAACTCAAACGCTCAGAAGATCAAAAAGGTCAAAAACAAAATCCACAAAGTCCAAAAGAAAGAAGCAAAAACCAAGAATACAAAGACACAGGCAAGGTACATGGGACAGAGGGAACTAGCACTAACAGCATAACATAGGAAAAAGACTCCGTGACAAGGGAACAAACAGAGGGGTATTTATACACAAACTAATTAAGGACAGGGCGGGGCAGGAAACAGGCAATAAGACAAAAACAAAACACAGAACACAGTGGTGACCTCTAGAGGCCCAAAACAAACATGACCAGAAAAGGAAATAACAGTGGCCTCTAGAGGCCAAAACAGTCCCAGTCCTAACAGGAAGTTCCTCCAATTTGATGGCATTTTACTTTTTGCTGTTACTCTTCTGGTGGCACAGTGGTGTAGTGGTTAGCACTGTCGCCTCACGGCAAGAAGGTTCTGAGTTTGAGCCCAGTGGCTGACGGGGGCCTTTCTGTGTGGAGTTTGCATGTACTCCCCACGTCTGTGTGGGTTTCCTCTGGGTGCTCTGGTTTCTCCCACAGTCCAAAGACATGCAGGTTAGGTTAATTGGTGGCTCTAAATTGATCATGAGTGTGAATGGTTGTTTGTCTCTATGCGTCAGTCCTGTGATGACCTGGTGACTTGTCCAGGGTGTACCCCGCCTCTCACCCATAGTCAGCTGGGATAGGTTCCAGCTTGCCCACGACCCTGCACAGGATAAGCGGTTATGGATAATGGATGGATGCTACTCTCCTCCTAATGTCTTTCCCTCATTTAGTTCTTGCTTCAGACTTCAGGCTGGACTGATGATATATATCAAAGATGATGTTTGTTCTCTTGTGGTTACTACTGTAGTGTTCTACTTTAGGAAGAATGTCATTCCTAGCATGTTCTTCAAACGTCTTTGGTATTTTAGCTGTTACTGTATTCACTAGTGATGCACCATCCACAATCTGGCTTTATCTCTGGACGCTTCACTTTAGCTTGTAGTGCATTCACCAGATACTACTTTGTACGTATATGTAATTTACCCTTCTTGCTGAGTGAAGGATTGAAAGACTGGTTTTCGTGCTTGACAAATTGTCATTGGTCACACCCTCTGGTTTGGCAGGTGATTAAAAAACGGGGATATAGTTGACAATGCCAACTTCAGGAACAGGCATTCCTGAAGTTATTTAGTTTCAGATGCGTTGTTGACTCTGGCCAAATCTTGAAGTCTGTTTTGTTTTTGTTTTTTTAATGGGCAGGTTGTCTGGTAGGTACAGACTGACAACAAGAGTTGTCAGTCTGTAGTTTATCCATAGAAGTTTTGAACTGTTCTCTCCTTCTCTCGTGGTGCATTGCAATTAGTTGAGCAGCAGAAGGATCTGCTATGTCCTTTGTATCAAGAGTGAGGAGATCTCCTGTCTCTTCCATAAATTACATTACAGGGATTTAGCACATGCTCTTATCCGTACAACCAGTGGTTGAGTTGTAAAATCAAACCAGGGGGATTGGTGAAATTTTTAGTCGCGTGTCGACCCATCGGTCGGTCCGTTGGTGGGAAACTGGTTTGCTTTTAGGAGGGTTTGCACATGACGTAGGTCTGTGGACCTTGTTCATTTACCAGACATACAGTATTTTGTGCTGATAAAGTGTGTAGTACACAGTGTACCCTTTTTATTGTTGTAAAACATAGGGTGCTGTATACTTATTACCTCGGTGGTTTAAGCAGGTGCTACATGCAAAGTAAGTCCTTCCTGCAGTGGGTTTAAATCCCAAATCTGGTGACCCTTTGCTGCATGTCATTCCCCCTTTCTATGCTTCCCCAATTCCCATATTTTTTCAACTATAAATAAAAGGCAAAACCCAAAGAGAAGAATTTTCAAACCTACCCTCTTCAGCTGTTGGTTCTCCTGCTTGCTCCTGCTCCTGTATTGTCTCACACTCCGGGTCCCCTCCAGCTTCTGTCGCACTGTGTTGTTGCTGCTGACTGTCACCTGGAATAAAGAGCAGTGGATAAGATAATTTAATTAAATATAATTATAATGTTATTTCTGATTTATTTATTATCTGAACGAGGATTTGAGCTTTGAAAAATGACTGGATTCTTTCTGTAATGTTGATTCCCGCTGTTATCTAGGTCACGTGACACCTTAACGTTGACGGTTACCAAGGAGCTGCCTTGGATACTTTGATACTTTGCTTCGATACATAGCAGCACTTTGATACATACTGGATACAAGCTAGCAAAATGAGTTAAAAGCAGGCATCTTTGGAAAGTTTCTTTGGAAAGGGGAAAAGGCCCATTGAGGAGACAGAAGAAGAGCCTATGATGAAGAAAAAGAAAGTTGCATTTTAGCAGACACTTTGTCGAGTCCTACACCAATCCTGCTCTGCCTTACATGTTGTGACCGGCTCTCTAATGAGGCAATGAAGCCTTCAAAACTGCTAGTGTCATTTATTTTAGCCTTCCTGTCTTGAATAACACTTTTTGTTGCCTGAAGAATAACAAACGAACATCCAGGCTGATTAAATTAATGGCCTTATACAAGAAATCAAAGCTAACATGAACCTGAGTAAGCTATCGATAGCTGGCTAGACTCCAAACTAACATTCATTATGATAGCTGTGTTGTTATCCACCGCCCACAAATTAGGCCACATATCAGTAACTTTACAGCGTGATAGCGGGCTCACATAAAGTGTGACTGATATTCGTAACTCTTGACTTACCTCCTGAAATGTTTTTTCTTGCAATCTTAAATCCGAACTTGCTTAGGTCTTGCTGTCCACTCCACTTGGCCATGATGCTGCAATCCGCTGCTGTCACTGACGCCGAATGAAATAAAAAATAATGGAACCCCAACTGAATGTCACCTCCTCAAACGCTTCGCTTGCGCGTGCCCTCTCTCGCGGTAGCTTATTGTATGCTCAGTTTCAGCAAAGCTACGTGGAATGGCATTTCTAATTCCAATGTTAAATAGAAGTAATGTCCACATTTATTGATAAAATTGCTCAAGGGAAGGGAGGGGGGATGCCCGTTTTAGAGGGGGGATGATTTTGACCATTTTTTATTCCAGGGGGGATGGCATCCCCCCATCCCCCCTCAACTGGAGTACAGCGTACAACATACCCAGAGCAGCCATAGGAGGTTAGGTGCCTTGCTAAAGGGCACTTCAACCATTCCTGCCAGTCCAGAGAATCGAATCAATGACCTTTTGGTATCAAAGCTGCTGAGGACTGGGCTGAACACACAAAGACGGGATCCAAGCCAGTAAGTAGAAGTAAGAATTTTACCAGATCAAGTGCTCTGTTTAGCACTATTGCTTGGGATGGAATCAGTGGGAGTGACTCATGGACTGGAAGCAGTCACTGAAATTTTCAGGGTCAGAGAAGGACCAGGAATGAGTCAGGGTTTTCTTTCACATTGAAAACACAAAACAAATAGGAATTTGAGGCAATGCATTTTACTTTTTTTTTTTTGAATTGTATATAATACATTGGAATAAGTGATTTGAGTTTTGTAAAGCATAAATGCAAAGGTGAGAGTACACATGCTGCAATAAGACATTTGTCCCCTAAAATAATCATTGAAGATTTATTGACTGAATGATTGAATTAATTCTTTCACAATAATTAAGTAAATGAGCTCAGTTAAAGGGAGAACCAGAGAGTTGTTTCTGTCCCGGTCTTGGACAATCCGGGGCACATTTCCATTGTTTTCATCTGAGCTGTGTGACGTAACAACCTCCTGAATTTAATCAATTTATACAATTTTATCAAGTACAATTTTTGTCCATGCTTACTTAAATGAGTTTTGTTTTAGACAAATACAAAGCTGTTCAATTCAATCGAATTTAATTCTAAGTGCAAGTCAGATGTTTGAGGGAGAAAAAGAAAAAGAGGTTAAGGGTTTGAAACAAAAGAGATTAAGGATGTATGTATGTGTCCTAATTAATATTCTTCCACACACTCATAACGGTCGCAGCAGGTCCCCGGGTGGCCATTGCCCTTTGCAACAAGTTTGGGATATCCACCTTTGGGGCAGTATTTGGGTTTTGGAGCGCAGGTCTGGAAGTTGCAGGTGCACATAGCATGCAAAGCAGGGCAGCACTGACCAGGTTCAGTGTAAGGCTCACTAAGGAAGGAGTCTGCTGGACAAGGCGGAGGGGGGATCTCAGGACAGGATGCATTTTGGCATCCAGATTCCCCTGCAAGAGTGAGAGAGAGCGAGAAAGATAACAGAGAACATTTTCAATCAACAAATCACACCGTCAAGCAGCTCACTAAGAGTAACCTCAAAGCATCAATCATTTTATATATTTATATCTAGTCGCTGCCTAAAAGCGGCGCTCCTGATAAGTTTATGAGCAAAATGTTTACAAGGTCACAAAATCGACCTGAATGGAATAATAATATTACAGCACCATGAATAAACCATCGAATTGTGTTGTGTTGCATTTTTCACCTCAATAAATCACTGTATTTTCTTGACAGTGAGACCAATCATGGGATACACATCGCAGTTAGGATACATATTTATTCTGCCATGCACCCAAAACAACACCACCACATTTATTATGGTGTGACTCTGCTGGGTGCCTGGTGGACAGCAGCAAACCAGCACTTTCACTTTGCATCATTACGGTAGAGTTACCATCCAATATCACACTCGATACATCAAACAGTTGTCTGGTTATATCTTTCACATCCACGCACAGCACTATTAGGACTAATTACCATGCACCTGTTCCTGATTAGAGTGCAATCACAGCGCATACATATAAGGACTCTGAGTAACACACAGACTTTGTGAAAGCCTTGTATTTTGTTTCTGGTTTTGACCCTGTTTGTGTTTTTGGACTGTGAGTATTGTATTCCCTCTGATATCCTGTCTGTGCCTCACTCCACCACTGCCTGTTTTTCGACTCTGCCTTTGTCTCCGTTTTGGATCTGTTTGCTAGCGTATTTTCAATAAAACTCTTCCTGCGATTACATCCATCTATTGCCCTTACATGACAAACTGTAACTGTCCAACAAGTGAGTGGACTCATAAAACTGTTTTAACTATTTTTATATGAAATGGTCATGAATATTTTCCATAAAATGTGTTAGTAAATAATCCCGTGTTATTTTTAAAAAGCAAATAAAAAAATGAGTGCTGGATAAAAACCCATCTATCTTATGTAACCAAAGATGCAAATTTCGTTCTCTGGTGGTCAAGTGTTTATGAGATACATTGCCTTGCACTTATGGTTGGGTTCCTTGTGGTCATACATGGATGCTATTCGTATGGATGTCGCATGTTCAAAGCCATCAAAAATTGGGTTGATGGATTGCCATATTCTCTTAAGTATGGGGCTCCACTATTAATCAAAACCCGTGGAGGATAAGATGCATTCTTACTCAGAATTTTGCAGCAGGCTTCCTCATAGAGTGGAGGTGCCCTGGTGTTACACGGTCTCTGTTGACACACACACTTGCAGCCCTGAACTTCACAGCTCCAATCCATACACACAGGTATCTCTGGTTCAGGAGGGTTTATGTCGCTCTCACTGTTGTAAGAGAAATACAACCTGTCCGCTAAGACAGAAAAATAAAAAGTTTTATTGACAATTATGAGACAACGAGCTGCTTTAAAGTTTTAGCATGTATACAGTAGTATATGGATGAGTGTGTCAGGCTGAGTGAACATTTGTTTTGGGGGGTTGAAGTCAGCACGAGTGACTAAAGTTCAAAGAAGTGTCAGGAGTTACTTGGCTGAAGTTATTAATATTCAGAATTGAATGAATGAATGAATGAATGAATGAATTTATTTATTTCGAACATGTATAAAAAATGTATGTAACTATTTGTACATACAAAAGAAAGAAAACGAGAAATTAAAAAAATAAATAAATAAAATAACATAAAGAGCTAAGACATTACAAAACACCGCACATTGTTCGAAAAAGGAGTGGGAAGAAGTACAATACTTTTTTAATTTCCCACCCCTTTTTAACAACCCCGAAATCCAAACTACATTAATGCACCTATAAAAATATATACCATATATATATATATATATATATATATATATATATATATATATATATATATATATATATACTTCATAAATATCTATATAAATATATAATTACAAAAATAAATATATACTACATACCATATATACACTTCATAAATATCTATATAAATATATAATTACAAAAATAAATATACACTACATACCATATATATACACATCATAAATATCTATATAAATTTATAACTACAAAAATATATATATACTATATACCATATATACACTTCATAAATATCTATATAAATATATAATTACAAAAATAAATATCTACTACATACCTATCCCTATAAATATAAATATATAAACTATCCCCATAAATAAATATATACCATATATACCATATACTAAGTTAGTTCTAATATAACAATCAACCCTATTCTATTTATAGATTTATCCCTCATCATCCTCCGTTAACATACTTCCTCTTCCATATACTTGTTTAAAAATATTTTTATACCTTTTTTAAAACAGATTTATATTTGCACTTTGTTTTATTTCTGTCTCCAGTCTGTTCCATAAAGTCACCGCACAGCTCGATACGCACATGCTTTTCATATTTGTTCGAACCTTTGGTTTTTTTAAATTTAGGTCTCCCCTTAGATTATATCCCCCCTCTCTCTCACTAAACATTCCTTGTATATTTTTTGGCAATAGATTATTTCTCGCTTTGTACAATATTTGTGCTGTTCTGAATTTGACCAGATCCATAAATTTCAACATGTGTGATTTTATAAATAGTGAGTTTGTGTGATCTCTGTATCCTGTTTTGTTTATTGTCCTTATTGCTCTTTTCTGTATTGTACATATCGGCTGCAGAGTGGTTTTGTAAATGTTTCCCCAAACTTCGACACAGTAAGTCAGATATGGCAAAAAGAACGAGTAATATAGAGTACGCAAAGATTTGCAATCAAGAATATGTTTTGTTTTCCACAGAATTGCCGAGCATTTTGCCAGTTTTGCTCGTATGTATCCTACATGAGGTTTCCAGCAGACTTTATGATCCAAAATCACACCAAGAAATTTAATTTCCTGTACCATTTCTATCTTAATATTGTCTATTATCAATTCTACATTACAATCTATTTTGTGTCTCCCAAACAACATGATCTTTGTTTTGCTTAGATTTAATGATAATTTATTTTTGTCAAACCATAGTTTTAGTTTATTTATTTCAGTTGTGATTGTCTCCAAAGTCTGCTGCAAATTCTCACCGGAACAAAAAATATTGGTGTCGTCTGCAAACAAAACAAATTTCAGTACTTGCAAAACTCTACATATGTCATTGATATATAATATGAATAATTTTGGACCTAATATTGACCCCTGTGGTACCCCACATGTAATGTTCATGAAATCAGATTTATGGTCACCTATCTGCACAAACTGTTGCCTGTTTCTTAGATAGCTCGACAGCCAGCTCCACCCAACTCCCCTAACACCACATTTTTCTAGTTTACTTAATAATATACTGTGATCAATGGGATCGAATGCTTTTTTTAGGTCCACAAATACTCCAATTGCTATTTTTTTATTGTCTATACGGTTTGTGATTTCCTCTATTAGTTCCATTAGTGCCATCGATGTTGATCTGTCCGTTCTGAATCCATATTGACTGTCCGTAAGGAGGTTGTGTTTTTCAATGAATTTGTCCAGTCTATCTGAAAAAAGTTTTTCGAGTATTTTGGAGAATTGGGGGAGTAAAGAAACAGGCCTGTAGTTTGTGAAATGGTGTCTATTTCCGGTTTTAAACAATGGTATCACTTTTGCAATTTTCATTTTGTCTGGAAATGTACCTGATTGAAAAGATAAATTGTAGATGTGGGTGAGTGGTTTCACAATTCCCTCAATAACTGTCTTTACTGTTAACATGTCTATATCATTCCAGTCTGCAGAGGTTTTGTTTTTACATTTTCTTACAATTTGCATAATTTCTTCATCATCAGTTGCAGTTAGAAAAATTGTACTTGGATTTCTGTCCCCCATATCTTCTATGTCCCCACATTGTGTTGTCTCGGGTTCCTTTATTTTTGCCGCTAAATCTGGTCCCACATTTACGAAGAATTGGTTAAAACCGTTCACCACATCCTCCATATTATTTATGGTCTTGTCATTTTCAGTGTAGTACTCCGGGTAATTTGTAGTTTTGGATCCATTTCTCACAATACCATTTAGTACAGTCCATATACCTTTAATATTGTTTTTATTTTTCTCCACTAATTTATTATAATAGTCTTTCTTACATATCCTCATAATATTAGTTAATTTATTTTTATATTTTTTATATTTTTCCTCTGCCTCTATAGTTCGATGCTTTAAGAATTGTCTGTATAATATATTTTTCTTTTTGCAGGCATTTTGTAGCCCCTTGGTGACCCACGGACTATTTGTATATTTATGTATATTACTGTATTTCTTTATAGGACAATTTGTATTATATAGTTCATTGAATATTATTAAAAATTCCTCATATGGTTTATCAACATCTTTTTCTTTATAAACTACATTCCAGTCCTGTATCATTAAGTCATTTTTTAGTGCAATCACAGTTTCTCAGTTTTCACTCTTATATATTTATAATTTTTAGTATTCTTTTTCTTGCTATAATTACAGTAATATACATTAAAAATAGGTAGGTGGTCACTGATGTCTGTTAATAGTAGTCCACTCTCTGTATTATTTTCCAGGATATTAGGAAATATATTATCTATTAAAGTGGTGCTGTGAGAAGTGATCCTGCTTGGTCTGGTAATTGAGGTATTTCACTCACGTGACCAAGTCACGTGATGCAGCCATTTTGGACGGCACGCTTAAGTCCTTCAGTGCAAGGCGGTATGAGATGGTGGAGACCTTTGCGCGTTTTAACAAGAAAGTAAGCTGTGATTCGTGTTAAATTGGATCTGTCTTTATCATAAACACTACCCAGCCTTGGTATGGAGCCAAGGTTGTCGACAGAAGTCAACAATTTGATGAAGGATGACCCCAGCAGTTTAAAACGGTACAAGGTAGGCTATGTTCACAACACTTTCTTGTTACTCGGGGGATCCGAGATCCCCTGAAACAGACATGAGATCCCTTGAAAACATGATTTGGGAAATGTTGGGGGGTCTCTAAAATATTGGCAAAATGATGTTTATTGACATAGCAATCGTGCGTAATGGGAAGCATTTGCATATCCAAAGTGTTGTGTTTACTTGACAACGACTGCTGCTGCCAGGTTGGTTGTTGAGTAGCCTGACTGTTTTTTTTCTTGCGTGTGGTATCATTGTTGACGCGAGGTTGTTTTTTGAACATGCCAATGTGGACACGATTTCCCCTGATGAGTTATGACTTCAGACGCGATGCGTGTGTGGAGGTGTGGAGTCCGCGTGATATGTGCGTAAGATAGGCTTCTCATGTGTTTGGAGATCCGCGCTCTTTTTATTTTCTTTCTTTCTTTCTTTCTTTCTTTCTTTCTTTCTTTCTTTCTACGTAATTTCCCTGTTTATTTCTGTCCCGTTTCTTTCTAGCCTCTGTTATTGCGTTTTATGTCTGATGTCACTTTATCTACTTGTTTTGTAATGACTTGATACTTTCAATATAAAAAAAAAAAGATCCGCGCTCTGAGACAAGCGCAAGTTGGCTCCCAATCCTGTCTCTTCATAGCTGCAATCCATTTGGCCCTCTTGTCTGGGTCAGTAGGAAACCGGTAAAAGGAGCGTCCTGCACGCTGTCCCTGTCTGTTGTGGCAGCCCACAGCACAACAAGCAAACACCATGGTTATTTATAGACCGCTTACTGACAAATTAATCTATTCTAGGTGTCTGTAACACGTTTTTTTTCAAGCTGGTTCTCCCTCTCTGTCTGCAGCGTTAGTATGTAGCTTGCCGTCCAAAATGGCGGACACCGGGGCGTCACGTGACCCTGTGACGTCAGGTGAAATACCTCAATAGTTGGATACAGTCCCATACTGAACATTGAGTTAATGAACTCTTCTGTCATTTTATGTTTCTTATGATTTAAGAGGTCGATGTTAAAATTACCACAGATGTACATGGCATACAGACTTCTGGTATTGAAATGAATAACTGATATCTTATTTCCTTCTCTGATTGTTGCATTGTATTGATTTTCAGTATAATACCGGCAGCTGATATTGATGTTGCTGAAAAGATTATTTTCCGGATCAATATTATTTTCCATATCTTGTGTTTTATGCTCAGTATAAAGGAAAGTGTCCAGTTCTTGTGTCCAGTGTCCCGTCCTTGTGTCATGATTGTAAGTTGCTTTGATTGGCTCCCTCAGAATTTGTCCAGTTCCCCAATATCTCGGATGACCAGGATCTTGGCCTCTTCTGGAGATCCCTTCAGCTTTATGAATATTTTGCAGTTTTGTGTCCAAGTGTTTTGGATTTTCCCCTGTTTCCTCAGGAGTCTCGCCTTTCTTGCAATGTCTGCATTTTTTTTTGGTTAAGTGCTCATTTAAAAAAATGTCTGAGCCTTTCAGTTTCCTCCCTTGCTTTAACAGTTGCATTTTATACTTTCTGTTGGCAAATCTTATTATTAAAGCTGGTTTGTCTGTGTTGCTTCTCCGTGGGAGGGGGTGACATGCTTCAATGTTAGTACTTTTTACCTCTATCCCTTTGGAGTGCGGGAATGCTGTCACCTGTTGCTCCACAGAGTTAGCATCCTCCTCTTTCTGCTCCTCTCCGTCTCCTCTCGCCACTGCTCCAGCATATGACTGGGGTTTAATCTGCAGCCGGGTCACAATGATGTTATTTATCTGGGTGTATTGCTCCAGATCCTCCACTCGGTTCTCGAGAAAGGCGATCCTCTTTGCCTTCTCCGTGTTCTGCAGCCGCAGAACTCTGACCTCTTCCACCAGGTCCAGGATGGTCTTCTTTTGCATCCTGACAGCAGAGATTTCCTCACCCAGAAAGTCGAGGGATTTTTTGATGTCCTCAATCTCCTCGACCGTAGGAGCTCTCTTCGGGGGCATTGCGTTTGTTGTTGTTACGCAGCCCACAGGTAGCTCTCGGCTCGCTCTCAGCCCGCTCCCGCGCAGCCTCTCAGCCTGCTCTCGCGCAGCCTCGCTCCCGCGCAGCCTCTCAGCCCGCTCTCCCGCCTATGACATGAGCTTGTCTTCCTCTATAGTGTTTTCACCGGTGTCACCAAAACACGAAAGTCCCGGATGTGAACCCTATTGGAGGCATTGATTTAAGAGCTTGATACCCTGTCCACACTAGGGATTTTGTACCGATACAAAACTACTTTCGTACCGCAACACCTGTCCACACTAGCAACTATACCGGCACTGTAGCGGTATAACTGTATCGGTACGAAACCCACAAATGTATGGGTTTCGTACCGGTACAGTATCAGTACTGTAGCGCTTCGCGTAGTGTGGACAGATGAAGCAGCTCTGTATCGATACAAATATAATGCGCATGCGCAAAGTCACACACCTCAATCGATGTCTTTGCTGAATAAAATAGTGAAGAACGGAGATTCGTTTGTTTCTTTCTCAACTGCCTCGCGCGTTTTATACGATTCGACTGAATAAATGACCACCAGAAATACAGACTGTACATTGACAACAAAAAGCACACACACGTTGTTTCATCCATACGGAAGCTGAGAGAGGCCCTTCATATAATCCTTTTTTTTTATTCACCTTGTTATCCCGAGATAACGACATAATTAATTCAGGATCTCGAGAAAACAAAACAATTATTCCGTGATCTCGAGAAAACAAAACAATTATTCCGTGATCTCGAGAAAACAGCTGAGAAATGGTTCATTCAGGTGAGCCAAGAGACTTGTGATATGCTGACTTTGGGGGCTATTTCTCATTCTGTATAGACGCAACTTTGGTCATTAGAATGTCTGGAATAATCGATCACCTAATAAGGCAATATTTTGATCAGGGGTTGACACAGGGAGAGATTGCATTAAGTCTTTTAATAAGGGATAATTTCAAGATTAGTCTGCGGCACCTCCGCAGAAGACTGGCCCGGCTTCGTCTCTACCGACGGAGATACAGTGATCCAGCTGAGATCATGAAATGATTGTTTTGTTTTCTCGAGATCACGGAATAATTGTTTTGTTTTCTCGAGGTCTCGAAATAACAGATGCCATATATTCTCGGAAGGAAGTTACTCGGTAACCACGGAAACATTTCGCACACGCGCATTTCAACTACCGTGAAAGAAAACCGCAAACATTTCTCGCTAGTGTGGACAGATGCACTAAACTGTACCGGTATACTTTGTATCGATACAGTTATACCACTTTCGTACCGGTATAAGTGTGAACACAGCATGAGTAATCTGGAAGCATGCAGTAGAGCTGAAGGTTTGAAAAGAGGGTCCTCAGGAATATAGTTGACCTTCATATGGCACAAGTTGAACTTGTGATAGGCGTTTGTTTCTTCCTCAAACAATTCTAATAAAACAGAACTTTTCCATTCTGAATTGTTGTCAGTTGCAATATATAGCTTCAAAGCAATATGAGAATGTATTTGCTTGATATATATTGTCTTTAATAGGGTTTAGTTATATTCATTTTAATCCCCCCATCATCTTAGTTAATCTGGAATCCACCTATATTATTTTGTTGTCAGTAATATCTTTTTGGGTTTGAGTAACAGTTCCTTTCTCAGATGTAACTAGGTTTTATCAATTTGTTCTTTGTGAATGCAGAATGCAAATTTGGTCTTCAACAAGCCTCTGTTCTGGGCCCACTCCACATTTCCATATTTATTCAAAAACTTGGTCACATGCTGACTTTCCTTGGAAGCGGGAAGTTGGAACTCAAAATTGGTATTTTCTTCCTATCTCTGTGCATTTGAGCTACAAAATGGAGGAAAAACCATGGACGCCTCCATGTTTTTCTTTTGCGAGCAACAATCTAGCCAGCTAACTGGGATGAATGATGCATATTTACCTCAGACGGTGTTATAGATCTAACAAACGGATATGTCTGTCTGTTGAATGATCTGAAGCAAATAGTTTATATAAACAAATATACAGTTTAGTACATTTAAATGTAATAAAGTGCAACTTTGTTGACTGTTAATGCTGTGAGCAGCCATTTTGATTTTAGTCGAGGAGGCCATCCCGAGTCTCCAAGTAGGAATTCGTAGTTGAGGGGACCAGGTTTTTTGCTAGTTATGACCTTCGGTTGAATGCAGCATTAGCTTCCACTGCTATGCTAATGGCACCCAGTTGTACGCTTAAGTCAAAAGAGGTCCGTATACTGAGGTCCTCGATTCCGATATTATGTCTTCATTGTGGCTTTAATTCAACTGGGAATATGGCTGCGACATGAACAGAATGTGTGTTTGAATTTCTGCAATCTGGTGTTTTTTTGTGTGTGTGTCACCCTCGAGAATTTTGTTGCAGGCATCGAAGGTGCGATACGAGAATGACAGCGCACAGGAGTGGTCTGAATAACAGTCACAAGCTCCAACATGGACGTTGCAACCATATTGAACAGGACATGGAGGCTCAGGGAAGTGATCTTGCAGATGTCTTGGCACCTCTGAGGGGAAAAAAATGAATCATTAATTTTTCATTTTGTTCTTATTTCCCTTTTGATTTTCTCTTTGCTTTATGTACAAATGTCGTATAATACATTATATACAGTGGACTCAAAAAGGATTTAAAGGACATTTAAGCCACACTTACAAATGTATGAATTTCACTGCTTTAGAAAATAATGTGTCAAACCAAGTGGCATTAATGTATTTTAAAGAAAGATACCCCAAGCACACTTTTCAAGTTTAACTTTTTTTTTGGGGGGGGGGGTGGGGGGAGGATTACCATGTTAAAAACCACAAAAATAATAATGGTCATAATTAGACCCAAAAAGGATTTGGAAACTTGAGGTTAAGATGCAAGCTTGCATAAATGATCAAAGAATTTGTTCGAGATTTTTCAGATGAAGATTTTTCAGCAGGATAAGGGATAAGGGATAAGAAAGAAAGAAAGAAAGAAAGAAAGAAAGAAAGAAAGAAAGAAAGAAAGAAAGAAAGAAAGAAAGAAAGAAAGAAGGCACAACTTTATTCATCACACACTTGTGAAATTCCTCTCTGCTTTTAACCCATCTGAAGCAGTGAACACACACATGCGCACACACGTGAGCAATAAGCACACGCACGCACACACACACACACACACACCCAGAGCAGTGGGCAGTCATGCTAACAGCGCCCGGGGAGCAGTTGGGAGTTCGGTGCCTCGCTCAGGGGCACCTCAGCCCAAGGCCGTCCCATATTAACCTAACCGCATGCCTTTGAACTGTGATCTAAAAACATATCAGCTGCCTTTTGAAAAAATATCTCACCTTCTGAAAGCATCTATGGGAGGCCTGGTGTGAATGGTGTTAGCAGCCTAAAGGGTCGTTAGGGTGATCTGTGGGTCATTGGCTCTCTGCCATCATGTGACTGCTAACACCATTCACACCTGGCCTCCAGTGACTCGAACAAACTACAGGATGATGGAGAATGTTAACGACCCATGTGACCTCAATGACTCTCCTGAGGTTTGCTTTTGGTCCACTAAAGGCCAATTTATGCTGACAACCCAGTCCTCGCAGACGGTGTCGCAGACAGTGTCTGCGTAGCCCCCCCACCTTCGCAGACGCTCTGCGCGCACCTCCCAAAAATTGTGACCACCGCAGAAGCCTCGCAGACAAGAGGGCTCTGATTGGTCCACTCTACCCGCTGTACACGCACTTCCGCTTCCCTACTTTCCCGGTTTGTTTTGTTTTCACGACCGGCATTTTTAAAAACACGAGCGAAGATGGAGCAGCATGAAGAGCGGTTGATTGAGGAAGTGAAGAAGTACGGACATCTATACGACTCCAGTTCTAGTCATTATAAAAAAGTTCTAGTCATTATAAGTAACCGGAGGATAAACACTCCATTAACCACACCCACCAACTACTCCTAGCGACTTCTCTCCCCCTTGCGTTGTGCCGGTGAATAACATCACGCACGCCTATTCCCCCGCTCAACAATAAATTACAACTGTCTGCGAAAAGCTATCTGCGAAAGCCTTGTCGCACAAGCATGCAGAGGCCTTAAGGCTACGTTTACATTACGTCGAATCAGCGGATCATCAGATTAATGTTCTTAAAACGATTCGCATTTACACTAAAACCGTTAGCCGTGCACACAGCAACACCAATACATGGATACGCTCGGCTCCGCAGGCATCCTGCGCTCCAAATCACTCCGCCCTGAACAGCGAGTGCCCTCTGGAGGGTGCGCACTCTGGCCCTGCGCAGCTCACAGAGCGCGCGAGTGAAGTGCACAAGCCACGATTCGGGACTGAGCCGATTCCCGCTGGCGGATTCCCGTTTCCCGGCTTTTCCAGGTGGTTTAATGTAAACGGACAGTGCATCCGCGAAGAAAACGAGACAGATACGGTCTAATGTAAACGTAGCCTAAGGCCATATGAGGGCCATATGTATATTATCATGTGATATTTTATGCCACCCTCGATAAATAAAGTTTATTAAATTAAATTAAATTAAATTAAGGCCAAGTTTACATTAGACCGTATCTGTCTCGTTTTCTTCTCGGATGCACTGTCCGTTTACATTAAAACGCCTGGAAACGCTGGGAAACGGGAATCCGCCAGGGTCCACGTATTCAATCCAGATCGTGTCTGGTCCGGTGCTGTGTAAACATTGAGAATACGCGGATACGCTGTGCTGAGCTCTAGCTGGCGTCGTCATTGGACAACGTCATTGTGACATCCACCTTCCTGATTCGCTGGCGTTGGTCATGTGACGCGACTGCTGAAAAACAGCGCGGACTTCCGCCTTGTATCACCTTTCATTAAAGAGTATAAAAGTATGAAAATACTGCAAATACTGATGCAAATACTGCCCATTGTGTAGTTATGATTGTTTTTAGGCTTGCCATCCTTCCACTTGCAAGTGGTAAGTGATATGCACTGGGATCACACACACAGCGGCTCAGTCCCGAATCACAGCTTGTTCACTTCACTCGCGTGCTCTGTGAGCTGCGCAAGGCCAGAGTGCGCACCCTCCAGAGGGCACTCGCTGTTCAGGGCGGAGTGATTTGGAGCGCAGGATGCCTGCGGAGCCGAGCGTATCCGTGTATTGGTGTTGCTGTGTGCACGCGAATCGTGTATTGGTGTTGCTGTGTGCACACTAATCGTTTTAAAAACGTTAATCTGATGATCCGCTGATACGGTCTAATGTAAACCCCACCTAAAGGATAAATACCTGGAACTCCCCACTTATCAGACAGGACTAAAGAAGCCTTTTGGATGAGAGGTGAAACGTCTTCAAGAATTTCAAGGAAGTCCAGTTACTTTCTTTAGCACCTATGGTCTGCTAAATAGCATAACTCAAGCCAGATGGTCATTGTTCTTCTCTTGCTTTAACTTTGTGCTCTCTTTTGAACCAGGCTCCAAGAATGCCAAGCCTGTGCTATCCCTTGCTGAGTCTACATTTCACTATCAAGACATGCCAAAGTACGTCTCTGTCCTTTTTCCTGTGATTACTGTAGCTGCTTATGGGATCCTAGTCTGCACCTATGACCTTCGGGTCGTGACAACTTTTCTTTAAAATAAATGCCACTCAGTTTGATAGGTTGTTCTCTAATGCAGTGAAATTCAGACGTTTGTAAGTGTGGCTGAAGTGTCCAAATACCTTTTTCATCCCAATGTATGTAACAGCTGTAGTATTACCTTTGCACACGCCCAAAAGTGGAGCAGTGACTGTCTGAAGTCCCACAGTAAGGGCACAAATCAATCCCCGTTCACAGTTCCCATATCTCCAGCTCGGCCCACCACACACCTGCCCCTTTGGCTTGCCACACTGGGAACAACATCCACACGGATCATTAATTGTCATGGTGCGACAGCCATAACGACGATGTGGAGGACACTGGAACTCGGAGCAGTTACAAGATGGAGGCCCTGGGAAATGTAGCATGGTGTTGGAAAAACGAGTCATCTCAGCCACATTTTTAAAACCCGAAGTCATCCTATTGGTCTGGAATTACATTGTAATATATCCAACATTGACATAAACCAGTTAGAAGCAGTGAAGCTTTGTAAAATAAATAGACAGACAGTCTTTAAACACTTACAATATAGAGTCAAAAGGAGTGTTTGTGGATGCGTAGTCATAAAATTGTACTTACTGCCGCACACTCCTTCAGCAAAGAACTCACTGATTGTTTCTTTGTTAGGCAGACAGACAAGACCAGACTCACATGCACCCTCAATCCAGGCTCCACATTTCGTTCCTTCACGCAACACCAGATACCCAGAACCTGGCATCAGGAGGCACATAAATGCCAGCATCCGAGCCAAGATCCACAAAATGCTCGAGACCATAATGCTGCCACAAATTGATCAGTAAAACTCGGCTTACAAAGCAGATTAATGGACCTGAATATGAGAAGAAAACAAATGTTCTTGTGTGTGTTTCAGCAGCTCACTGGTCAAAACACATTGCCTTTTCAGATGCTGTTTTTCATTCTCTCTCTTTTCCTCTCCCACTTTTTTACTTGGCGTGATGTTTGAAAATGTCCGAATGTTTTTCCAAATCAAATTCTTGCACTTAATCTCAAACACAGGAATTTCGCAACCTGCAGATTTCTTTACCCTGTAGGATGGAATTAACACATTCCTTCACAATTGAGTGTGTGCTTGTGAAGGTTTTCAGACATGCAATTCATTATGAACGTCTAGAAGAAGTAAATCAAGTGTTATATTTGTTTATTTGACAGACATTTTTATCCAAAGTGGTAAAGGACCAATAACATTCCCATGACAAACATTTTAATTCAAGTGCTTTCAGTGAGATGTTTAAAAACATTTTTAAAATCTGTTTAATGCTTTTCCATCTCTAAATCTTTGTTGTCAATGTTTTTAAATGCTCCTCAGAAAAAACAACCCCAGTCCCAAAAAAAGTTGGAACACTGTGCAAAACATACAAAAAAAAAAAACACCATACACACACAGAATGTGAAGATTTGCAAATCATGGAAACCCAATATTTCATTGGAAATAGTACAAAGACAACATATCAAATGTTGAAACTGAGAAATTTTATTATTTTTTTTTAAATATATGCTCATTTTGAATTTGATGTCAGCAACACGTTTCAGAAAACTTGGGACGGGGCAACAAAAGACTGACAAAGTTGTGCAATGCTAAAAAAACAAAACAAAAACAAAACTAATTAGGTTCATTGGCAACAGTCAGTAAGATGATTGATTATAAAAAGAGCATCCCAGAGAGGCGGAGTCTCTCAGAAGTAAAGATGGGGCGGGGTTCATCGCTCTATGAAAGACTGCGTAAGCAAACAGTGCAACAATTTAAGAATAACGAAACATTCTCAATGTAAAACTGCAAAGAATTTGTGGATCACATCATCTATGGTCCATTATATCATTAAAAGATTCAGAGAATCTGGAGAAATCTCTGTGTGCAAGAGACAAGGCTGAAAACTGACATTGGATGCCTGTGATCTTCAGGCCCTCAGGAGACGCTGCATTAAAAGCAGACATGTGTCTGTAGTGGAAATCACTGTATGGGCTCAGGAACACTTCAGAAAAACCATAGTCTGTGAAAACACTTCATTACTGCATCCACAAATGCAAGTTAAAAACAGATATAAACAATATCCAGAAACACCGCCCCCTCCTCTGGGCCCGAGCTCTTCTACGATGGACTGAGGCGAAGTGGAAAACTGTCCCGAGGTCTGACGAATCAAAAGTAGAAATTCTTTTTAGAAATAATGGACACCACGTCCTCCAGGCTAAAGAGGAGAGGGACCATCCGGCTTGTTATCAGTGCACAGTTCAAAAGCCAGCAGTTGTGATGGTATGAGGGGGCATTAGTGCACATGACATGGGTAGCTTGTACATCTGGGAAGGCATCATTAATGCTGAATGATATCTACACGTTTCAGAGCAGTAAGCTGCCATCCAGACAAAATCTTTTTCAGGGAAGGCCTTCCTTCTTTCAGCAAGACAAAACTGCTTTCTTGCTCCATAGTAAGAGAGTCCAGATGCTAAACTGGCCTGCCTGCAATCCAGACCTGTCTCCCATTTAAAACATTTGGCGCATTATGAAGCGCAAAATATGACTTTGAACTGCTGAGCAACTGAAATTGTATATCAGGCAAAAATGGAACATTTCTTTCAAAACTACAGCAGTTGGTCTCCTCAGTTCCGAAAAGTTTAGAGTGTTGTTAAAAGTAAAGCTGATGCAACACAGTGATAAACATGCCCCTGTCCCAACTTTTCTGAAACACGTTGCTGACATCAAATTCAAAATGAGCAGATATTTTTTTCCCAAACCAGTAAAATTTCTCAGTTTCAACATCATTCTATATTGTTGTACTGCACTATCGGCATTCATATTGCTCCATCTTTGACTTTCTGCTTGAGCTTGCATTCTACGGATAAACATCGGATAACACGATGAAGATCCCCTTATGAAGATCCTCTTTCCTTCTGCTTAACTCTGACAAGAATGAAGTACTTGTGCTAGGACCACATGCAGCTAGAAGTAAGTTTTCTGATTCCACAGTAACTCTGGATGGCCTTTCTGTTTCTTCACGTGCAGCAGTAAAAGACCTCAGAGTGATTATTGACCCCAGTCTTTCATTCGAAACTCACATTGATAACATTACCCGGATAGCTTTCTTTCACCTCAGAAATATTGCGAAGATAAGAAATTTAATATCACTAAATGATGCGGAAAAACTAGTTCATGCTTTTGTTACCTCCAGGTTGGATTACTGTAATGCCTTACTGTCTGGATGTTCCAATAAGTGCATAAACAAGCTCCAGTTAGTTCAAAATGCAGCAGCAAGAGTCCTTACTAGAACTAGAAAATATGACCATATCACCCCTGTCTTATCCACACTGCATTGGCTCCCAATCAAATTTCGTATTGATTATAAAATACTATTGACCTTTAAAGCACTGAATGGTCTCGCACCACAGTACCTGACTGAACTTCTGCTCCTCTATGACCCACCACGCCTACTTAGATCAAAAGGTGCAGGCTATCTGCTGGTACCTCGTATAGTGAAGGCTACATCAGGGGGCGGAGCCTTTTCTTACAAAGCCCCACATTTATGGAACAACCTTACAAGTAATGTTCGGGAATCAGACACAGTCTCAGCGTTTAAGTCTAGGCTGAAAACATATGTTTAGTCAAGCCTTTTGTTAATGGTGTTTATGAGGTAAAGGAGTAGATCTGGAAGGTTGTCAGACATAGTGTGTTTTGGTAAACTGGGATGTATAGATGCTGTCAGTCCCCACTCGCTTGCTCACTCGAGTTTGTTGACAGTGTACTGGCTGCTGCGTTATGTCCTGGGGCTCCCTCATGCCTGTGTTACCTTCTGGCTCTCCCCTTTTAGTTATGCTGTCATAGTTAGTTGCCGGAGTCCCTGCTTGTACTCAG
Organism: Neoarius graeffei; assembly: GCF_027579695.1. NCBI lineage: Eukaryota > Metazoa > Chordata > Actinopteri > Siluriformes > Ariidae > Neoarius > Neoarius graeffei. The sequence continues at coordinate 88,551,014 of NC_083578.1, forward strand.
TGCAATATGTATACTGTTCCTACTTATTCAGGTGACATCAGGCATACCTAACAACCTGTGTTCCCCCCCCCCCCCCCCCCAAATCTGTCCCTCTGAGTTACATGTTGGTCCTGGGATCGAGATGCTGACCTCTTCTGCTCCTCGGACCTGCCTGATCCATCCTGGTGCCCTATGTCTGGTTGGAGTTTCATCGCATCGTTCCTGTGGAGGATGGTCCCATGTGGACAGTTGAAAGTCACACTTGGAAGACGCTCTGGACTCTTACAGTAATGCTTTTATGGCTGAGGACTACAGTTGACTTGCTAACTTTAGGACTGCAGTTGTCATGAACAGTTTTGCACTCAAGTTTCCATCAATGAAGAGTTTATAACATCAACGAAACTGACTTCATGTTAAAACTGTTAATGTTATAGTCATGTTGTCTGTTGTTGCCTGGATGAGGATGGGTTCCCTTTTGGGTCTGGTTCCTCTCGAGGTTTCTTCCTCATGTCGTCTGAGGGAGTTTTTCCTTGCCACTGTCGCCACAGGCGTGCTCACTGGGGATAGATTAGGGATAAAATTGTCTCATGTTTTAAGTCGTTCAAATTCTGTAAAGCTGCTTTGCGACAATGTTTATTGTTAAAAGCGCTATACAAATAAACTTGACTTGACTTGACGATAGACATGTGACTATAGAAGATTACTACGTTCTGCGACAGCAAGATTCGTAAGAAAACAGGATTGCATATACACAAACATTCTTCCAAGTGACTGAGGTAAACGGGATATTTCTTTTGGCTGTTAGCATGTTTCATTTACATTTCCATGACCTCTAGCATATTGTAGCGGTCCTGTGAGCGTGCCGTCGTCCTATTGGTGAATTTTCGACAAGTGTTCATGCTACCAGTGCTCGCATTCACACTATGGGATTATTATAAAATACTTCTAACCCTGCTAGAACTTCACTGTTAGCTGTATTTGGTTGCAACAATATTAAATAGCATCACATGTGCATGTTGTAATACCAGAGATGCCAGCTTATGACCAAAACTTTATTTTCTGATGTGTGATTTTATTTTTTGTGTCTGTAATACCAAAAGCTTAAGCCAACTTAAAGCGCCAGCTTGTTGCTAATGAAAGATGAACACGGAGGCATCCGTGGTGTTTTTTTTCTTCTTTCATTTTGTATAAGTCGTCTTGATTTCTGTTGAGACACACAGATGGTAGAGTCAGAATCTGGTGTCAACAGCATGAATCCATGGACCCAGTTTGGCTTGTGTTAACAGTCCAGGCTGGTGGAGATGGTGTAATGGTGTGTGGAATATTTTCTTGACACACTTTGGGCTCGTTAATATCAATGAATCATCACTTGAATGCCAGCATATTTGAGTATTGTTGCAGACCATGTGCTTCCCTTTGTCATCACAATTTACCATCTTCTAATGGTGACATCCAGCATCATAATGCACCATGTCACAAAGCAAAAGTCGTCTCAAACTGGTTTTCCGAACATGACAATGAGTTCAGTGTTCTTCAGTGACCTTCCCAGGCACCGGACCTGAATCCGATAGAGCACCTTTGGGATGTGGGAGATCCTGACCCTCTATCAGTGTAGTCTTCCTAATCAAGTGTTCAGTGAGTGTATATCCTCTCATTAAATATGCGTTTAATTAGTTACCTTTAGAAGGCCACACCTACAAGCAACATGTCTGACTTGTTAATGAGCCTATGATCATCTGGTCATGTTTCTATTTTACACTTTAGCATGTGGGAATTCATTTTTCAATGTTAATTCACTGTTTTAGTAAATAACATGGAAAATTCTGTATCATTATAATCATTACATCAATAACTTTGTTCATATCAAAAGACTAATGCTTTTGCTGCTGTGCGTTTCTTGAAAGTATAACTCCACCCACTGCATAATTTTGCTTAAAAGTGGGCTGAAGGGGAGCAAGGCAGGAGGGTGGGGAAATAACGTAAACTTCTGTGAATGAGGAGTCTCGATTATGGAGGGTAGGAGCCACACACCTCTGATTAGAGGGCGTTAACTTTTTTTAAAATAAAAATTTCATGATGTCGAGAAGTATCAAATGGTCACCTCGACAGGTTCAGGATGATTTTCAACCTATAAAATGGCAGTTTTCATAAAAATAGTCATTTTCTTAAGATTAAAGGTAGACTGCCTTTCTGATTTTTCAAGTGTAGATCATAAAAAGAATTTTCCCCAACACCCAAATATTTTTGGCTAGTGGACCGAAAGCTACTGAATTCGAATCACAGACTTCCAATTTTATTCATTTTTTTAAACAGAGAGATTAATGAATTTATTTCCACGTGGCCCTAAATTCTCAGTTATTTTTTCCTGCTTCACCATGACCCAATACAAGATATGTCATGCATCACATGGTGGGCTTTCCCCATTCACGCAAGGCATTGTGGGATGCAAATTTGAAACAGGAGAGAAAAATGGAGGACGTGAGCGTGCGAATGAAATGTGAAAGACCGACTACAGTAACGGAAAGAAAGCGAGAAGAAAAGACATTATGTTATATATGAAGGAAAGGAAACGCAGGACCAAACTAATAAATATCGGCGCTCAGCGAGCACCTTGGTGTGATCAGCTGTTCGTTTAGCGACAGAATGATGGAACTGTCAGTGCACGCTCAAAGGTAAACCTGTAGATGGCAGTAATGCAACACTGTGGATGCCAGCTGCTGTAAAACCCAAAAGAAGAGGAAGGTAAATCTGCACATGTGCGCACGGACTTCCTCTGTCTGCTTGGCTGCATGAAATGAGCGATTTCATGCATATTATTTGCTTTAATCCCCTCAAATTAAATAACTTACCAGCCACAGAACAGAATGGCCTGATATTTTGTGAGATATTACGGAAATAAACATATACCACAATGACCACATTTCAGAGTGAACTAAATTTCACCGATTTTATGAAATCGAAAGGCCGTCTCGCTTTACTATTGTGTTTCACCACAATACAGTCATACCATTTAGTTTACAGCTCAAAAAAACCCCACACATTTAAGTCTACAGTAACTTTTTAAAAATATGACTTCTCTGTATTTCATGTCAAACAGAAACAGTCTGGTTTTTGATTACGCCACATTAAGGACTGTTTATTTGGATTTTTTCCTCCTCTACCTCTCCTTACAGGTAACTGAAAATCCATTCATTCAAATCTTATCTGAATATCAGAATCATAAAATTAGACAGAAAGCACATCCATAATCTATATACAAAAAAAACAACAACAACAAAACCATACAACACCAAATCTAATTTTTAAAAAAGTACAATCTGAATGTTGCTGTATGGAGCTGAAGTTTCACAAATGAATTAAAACTGGAGATATTTTAGCGGTAAAGGTGTAATGGAAACTTCTAATAAACACTTCAAAATGCTTAGCAGTTGTCTTTTCGGTTATTTATTATAGTAGAGCTTATAAAACAAAGATATAAAACAGGAAAAGAAAGAAGACGACACCACCTCAGGTGATGCCGAGAGTGTGCACTCTGAGTTGTGTTTTAGTGGCTGTTATCTTTTATACTCTAAAGACATTCGCTTACTGCTCGCGTCTGCACGTGATTGGCTTGAGGCTTGCCCTTGAAGCTAAACATGGGTTCTTTGTTAGGGCATGCACCTGCTGTGCTCTGAGATGCGCAGCGGATGCGTGGTTAGGCCTAACATGACATGAAACATAAACAAGGCAGCCTGCTTATCACCAGCCGTTGAGCCAAGGACACAGAAACAGAGAATAGGAATGTTCATCTACTAAATTTCCTTCACAAAGGTTAACAAACTCAAGCTAATTCTTGATAAAAGTTCAGAAAACAGATGCATTTTATTCTTTAATAAAATGATTAAGTGGGGCGGCACGGTGGTGTAGTGGTTAGCGCTGTCGCCTCACAGCAAGAAGGTCCTGGGTTCGAGCCCCGGGGCCGGCGAGGGCCTTTCTGTGTGGAGTTTGCATGTTCTCCCCGTGTCCGCGTGGGTTTCCTCCGGGTGCTCCGGTTTCCCCCACAGTCCAAAGACATGCAGGTTAGGTTAACTGGTGACTCTAAATTGAGCGTAGGTGTGAATGTGAGTGTGAATGGTTGTCTGTATCTATGTGTCAGCCCTGTGATGACCTGGCGACTTGTCCAGGGTGTACCCCGCCTTTCGCCCGTAGTCAGCTGGGATGGGCTCCAGCTTGCCTGCGACCCTGTAGAAGGATAAAGCGGCTAGAGATAATGAGATGAGATGAAAATGATTAAGTAATTTAAAAGTAGTAAACCATATTAGTTTTCATTTTCTCAGTGTGAAATGTATTTGGTCCGCCAACATTCAACAAAAACAACTTCAAGCTGCTACAGTACGAGTACTACTTTTTTTTTTTAGATTTTTAAATATCACAATTTTTTTTCTTGCTGTTCTTCCATCCATATTTATCACTGAGCTCTCCATAAACATCTGGAGAGCTCAGAGCCTATTCCCTGCTGTAGAGACAAGTGAAGCCATCTGGCTGCCATCTTACCACACACATCACGTGTGTTTGATTTGTGTGTTAAACCGTATCCAGTATCTGACCAAACTTGCCCCAAGAAAAAGCATCTCCTGACTCCCCCCCCCATTACCTCCACTTATTTTCTCAACTTGACCCACATTCCTGACATAATTTATAGCCATCCCCTTCACTGTTTAGTTTTTTTTGTTCCCTTTTCCAGTTCATTTTTTCCCCAATGGCTCTTTTAGTACTGTAATTATTTTTATGGAGATTTCAGTTCTTCTTTGTACAGGAAATTATATATTGGACACCGTCCAGGAAATCAGCCGTTGAGTGGGAAATATGACCGACCCTGATTTAAGAGTACTTCTCAATATACTTGCATTCAATTTAAACAAAAATTATGGAGTTAAAACAGACAATCACACTCATTTTGTCAATTTGTGCAAGTGGGTGTGACAGGTATAGATGAGCTCCATTGTGAACTGTCCTTAGCCTGAAGGAAATGAAAATAACTCCTAACCAAACTACAACAATAACATCTCTGTTTGCATCCCTCACTGCATGTCTGCCTCAGGCGATGGTCCTTCTTTCATTTCAGCTCCTGATGCTCATTTACTCCGTTCGTTTCTTTTTGAATTTGAGCCGTTGAGCTTGAGCTCTCACATTCAATATCGAACACATCCAAACTTTGGCTTTGATCGAGTCTGGGACATTTCCATCGAAAATCTGACCCAGTCACAGAGTTCATCCCAGATATCAAGGTCAAATTTTCAACAAAAACAGACAAGACTGATTTTCTGTTCTGGTTTTTTTTCTCTTGCAAACCATCATGACGTGCTATGGTGGGGGATCGATGCAAATGGCACTGTGCACACAGACGTAATGAAAAACGATCACACGCGATCAGTACTCACAGGTGAAATGCCCGTCCACAACCTCTGACTTGACGGTTTGTACAGTTCACTCACTGCTGCACATGCAGCCATTTTCCTGGTCATTTTTCGCACCAACTACATAAATAACTTGTCTAGTTTTGTGTGGCTTCCAGTAGCCTAAATCAGTGTTTCTCAACCACTGGGCCGTGAAGCACCATCTTGTGTGCCGTGAACTTTTCCCCCTGCCAAGTTGAAGCTAATTTTTACTTGTCGTAAGGTACAGTTGCTGGGTTGCATCCGACATCACGTCCACCTCATTAAGCAACAGTCACACTACAGCTCGTGATGGGTTATCGATGAAAATGAGGCATTTTGGTGGCGATATACACACAAGCTAAAAGTTGTGGTTACACAGCATGTGAACACTCGACTGTCACCCCTTTGTGTACTTTATTCCGGCGCAGCTCGAGCAGCCGCGTGCACTCGGGACCCAGTCGTTATGGGAAACACTTGATACTGATTTGAGTGCAAATCAGCACGTCCAAATACGGATGCCGTTTTCACAGAGGCTGTGCAAAGTATCATCACGGTCACGTTTGTTTCTAGCTACAGTATGTTTATAATGCTGTTTAAATACTCTGCTTTACGATTGTGCTTTTATAAACATCACGCCTGCTAATAAGACACTCCTCCTGCACGTCGATCCGTCTCCCTCTGTCCATCTTGTAGGGTCCTGATCCCCAGCTCTTTAACCCAACCCCATACAAAAAGTTGTTCTCCAGGTTTTCATCTGTGTGTCCGTGTAGTCCGAGATGTCAGGGAACTCAGCGGATGGATCATTTTCCAAAACCCTTCTTTGTCAGCATGTAAGGATCTAATCCCATTGAGTGGTTTCTATATCCACTTCTTTTGAGTGTACTTCTTGGTTTTAATAACTTGCTTGTTTTCTGAACACAAACATGTCAAAAAGTTCTTGTGTTAATGGACCAGACTCCACTTTTGGATCATTAATCCCTTCTGACTCAAAACCATGCATGCAAGGCATTCCATGTTGGTGTCTGGGACATCAATACAGTTTTAAATACCTACAATTCAAAACAGTTTGTTTTTATTGCCTTTATTTAATTCCCGGGCTCCCATCTGTAACAGGGAATGATGTCACATCCCAATTAATACACTTTACAATAGATTATTAGATTCTAAGAGAATAGAGGAGCCAAAACTCGTTACAAATATGAATAAGTGGGCCTTAAAGTAGAAAAGGTTGAGAACCCTTGGTCTAAAAATCTGCTCCGCTCCACGATGCGAGTGGTAAGATGGAGGTCAAATGGTTTCACTCTGACAAGCCTATGAGCTCTACAGATTCTTACGTAGAGCTCAGGGATATTTATACACTCATGAAAGGAAAAAAAAAAACAATAATAAAAACCCTGTACCAGCTTTCCCGAAGCCTTTTTCTTGTAGATATTAGAAAATGTTAAAAAAAGATATCAAATGACAGGAATTGCACTTAAGATGACATCCAGATTAGTGGATTACTGGGTAGACTAGTATTGATCAACCGTGTTTACCCAAACGACCTGCGCATATTCAGCTTGGGCAGTTTATCACAGCGCTGTTTTGTTTAGGACAAGGCCCGATGATCTCCTGGAGTTTCTTAAAGACAGCCTGAACATTAGGAGAAGAATGTGGTTGCAGCGGCAGCCTCGGGGGACCCAGAGCCAAACCGGAGCACAAACTCATCAGCTGCTTATTCATGGGCAGGTCGAAGCCTAGAGAAAGATCAGAAGACCATTACGCACCTTCACATCTTGTCATGAGATATACAGTCGACATTATTAAAAATAAATTAAAAAAAAAAAATTATGAAAGGCTGATAGTTTATTTGTTTCCATTTTTTTGTTGTATAACCAGCTTTGTAATCTATGACCTCACCCAGACTGTTTGCGAATGTGATGAAGTCCTGCACCTGAAACTGAAAAGACAATAAAAACAGATACACACAGTCAAGGTCAGGAAAACACTTGGGATTGTGCTGTTACAAGGAAAAATAATCAATCAATCAACAATAGCATGATGTTGATACAAAGACAACTGACTTATTATGATTCACCAGCATGCCCTGAAGGATTTTTATTCCTTTTATACCACATAAATGTCAATTATTCCAAGTTTTTAATTCATTAAAAGTGACGATGTATTTCTGAACTAGTTTTACATGCATTTAATCTTGACGTCACTTCAGTCTCACGGTTTTCTCTCTCGAAGTTAAGACGACTAGAACAACTTACACAACACACGTGTCGTGGTTTGTGATTGATTGCTTACTAGAAATAAATTTTATTCTATCCACATTCACTGGATATGAGCAATCACGTGCTCCAATTGGCTACTCTACCACTAGGATATCCAGGGTAGATGTGATTTATGACATATATGTGATGGAAAAAATGACATACTCATTAAGATTCCAGACAGAAACTTTTTTCCAGAATTAGGAACAAGTGGACTGCTTATATTCAACACATAAGAGCGGATGTCTGTTAGCAGAAGGGTTATTCTCTCTTATCCTCTTTTTTTTTTTTCCTGCTACCAACCTATATTGTGTAATGGAATGCTAAGTGTAAACTCCCCATGTTCATATTGTTCCTTATCTTTTTTCCTTGTGTGTTTTTTTTTTACATCTTCTTTAATTGCCAAAATCAAAATGTACGCAACCTTAGGCAATAAGATGAGAATTTCTTACTGTAATGCAAAAATGTACATGCCTTAATAAAAAATAAATGTAAAAAAAAAAAAAAAGGATATCCAGGGTATCTGCACATTTTTCAAGTACATATTTAAAAGACTTTTGAGACCTTTTCAAGACCTCTAAATAGAAAAATTAAGACTGTACCATGGCAAAGAAAATGATAAATACGACAACTTAAAACTGTTTTCTGCAATAGTTTTTTTTTTTACTAACTTTAAGAAGAATGCACACAATTGGTGAACAACAGGGTGCATCAATGGCAACTGTTAGACACGCAAACAGCTGAAGCAAAGTCGTGTGTTTTGGGCCTGCAGAACTACTGCAGCACTACTGCAGCAGCAAGGAGAAGACTGCGGTTTACTGGAGAAAACACCATGAATCATTTCAAAAACAATAAACGGCAAGTAGAACCAGCTGAACAACCTTAGCCGGCATTATTTCAATCCCCAAAGATTATCTTTGATGTGTGATTTTGTGTCCAACAGCAAAATCAGTCGGAGTGTGGTACAGTATACAGCTGGCTGAGGAAGTTCTCGAGTATCTTCTGCATTATAGCAGGTAACAGCGTAAACCCGTTTATGCAGTCATACAATCATCAGAGCGTTACATTAAACACAGAAAAACAACCGTCACCTTTCATAACCATTATCAATATTAATCAATGTGTTGTAATAACTGTAAACTAAATCATCAGTGCTATTGTTATATCAATGTTCATTATTCAAAAATAATCATTAATTATCTATAATCCATGAATAATTGTTTGTATTATTATTACTACTACTACTAATAATAATAATAATAATAATAAAACTACTTTTTTAATAATTTTTAAAAAATTAACTCAATTTTATAACATTTTAATCACTACTTATTAGCTATATTAATAATTGAGTAGCAATTATAATTCAGTATTATTAATTACTACTTAATAAGCAGTGATTATCAAAATGTAATTTAATAATTAATAAGTAGTAATTATTAACTACTTAATTATACTAGTAATTAATAAGTAGTGATAATTAAATTGCTATAAAATTGAGTTATAAGATGTTAAAATTATTATTAAAAAAGTAGTTATTATTATTATTATAATAATTAGTAGTAGTAGTAGTGATAGATAATTATTCATGGATTATAGATAATTTGTTTTTAATAGTGAACATTGATATAACAATTGTACTGATAATAATAACATTAACAACAAGTATTACTATTATTATTATTATTATAGCAGCTATATAGCTTGCTTTATGCCACAGGTGTTCCTGGATTCTGATTGGTCAGAAGGTGTTGATTAATTTTCTCTAACATTAGTGCAGCTGCAGGTCACAGGTTTATATTAAACACACTTGTTCTAATACGATATCGTTTCGATAGTAACAGCTCCTTCACAGGGACTTGAACAGCAAACAGATAGAAAACTTCACTTTATGAGCAGATAATTATTTAGCATTTACAGAAGGAGCCTGTAATGGGTTTATACTTTAACACGCACAGATCAGATTAAGCTTTAACCTTTTTTAATAAAAGTATTGAGAGAGAATAAGAGAAGATGGCGTTCGGGTTGAAGACGCACCTGGTGGGTTTGAGCGGAAGGTAGTTTTCCATTTTTAAACTCACTCAGCATGTCGTTCATGAACTGACCCAGGTAATTGTACAAACTGCAGAGGAAAGGGACAGAGAAAGGAAAAAATAAATTTGATATAAAATATAATCCTGTGCAAAAGTCTTAGCCCCCCCCCCCCACATTTTTTTAAAAATACAAACTGTTATAGATTTCTATTTTATGACTTCTACATTATCGAGTCACAACATTCCAAAACCATTTTAGAGTTCCAAATGGTTTCATTTTGTGCTGGAAAACAATGTTAAAGAAAAAAAAAATTATATATATGTAATATGTCTGAGCAGCATATTCATACCTGCCAACCTTGAAAAAATTATGAGTACAATTTTACAATTTCATGAGTACCCCCCCCCCCCGCGTCAACCTCACCCCAACCCGGCACGCATGCGCCCCCACAGACCACAACCAGCAGACCAAAACACACTTTCAATCCAGTTTTATTGATTGACCTTGGGAACGTAGTCCAGTTTTGTAAAACATTCCTATTGATAGACTTTGGGAAACTGTTACTGATGGCTTTTGGGAACTTCCTTCCATTTTGAAAAGCACAACAAACATTAAATACATGTGCAAATGAAATGAAATTAAACCGGAGCCACTCTTTCAAAATAAATAACACAATAAATTAATACAGTATGTAAAAAAGGCACTTTCAACACAAAACATGGTCTGCACAAATTTCCCATGCAATAGGTTTAGACTTTTGCATTTTTTAACATATTGGAAGTATATTGCATTATACAGTAAAAATATTGCATTATACAGTACACTGCAGTATTTTGTAGTACGCCTTTTTCATGTGCAAACTATTGCATTTGCATTCAAAATATTGCATTTACTGCAGTAATACTGTATAAAAAAAGCATTTGATACTGCAGTACCACGCAGGTTTTTTCATAAGAGGGATGACCAATTTTCGACTTCACATCATCTGCAAACATTTAGGCTACCACTGACAGAAGTTACCGACTGCCCTTAAGATATACAACACGCTACGTTTTGTTGAGCACATCAATAAAGTGGTACTTATCATAGTGATTCAATGAGAGCGCGAGAGGAATTGTAATCAGGTTTCGTTGGTTACCGCATCGAATATGCAACCTCGAGTGACGGCTTCGAAGTTAAATGAAGAACTAGCCTGTACTGTTGGTGTTGTCTCGTCTCATCTCATCATCTCTAGCCGCTTTATCCTGTTCTACAGGGTCGCAGGCAAGCTGGAGCCTATCCCAGCTGACTACGGGCGAAAGGCGGGGTATACCCTGGACAAGTCGCCAGGTCATCACAGGGCTGACACATAGACACAGACAACCATTCACACTCACATTCACACCTACGCTCAATTTAGAGTCACCAGTTAACCTAACCTGCATGTCTTTGGACTGTGGGGGAAACCGGAGCACCCGGAGGAAACCCACGCGGACACGGGGAGAACATGCAAACTCCACACAGAAAGGCCCTCGCCGGCCACGGGGCTCGAACCCGGACCTTCTTGCTGTGAGGCGACAGCACTAACCACTACACCACCGTGCCGCCCTGTTGGTGTTGTAAATGCACAAAATAACGGCTAGGAAGCTCGAGTACACGTGAAACACAACCGTTTCTGTTACAAATATAAAAATGACGTCTAACTGACGTTTCAATCCCCGACTCGCTCTAGCCACCTGGCTGCACTCAAGTCAGAGACGCGAAGGAGGAAGGGGAGGGGGTGAAGAGGGCAGAGCCACACGCTCTGGAAGAGGGGCGGGGGGATTGGGCAAAGCGTTCCATTCTGGCTTTGAGTTTTCTCACAAATCAGCAGTATCAACTTCAGCGAGAACTTGACTGAAATGCGAGTTCGGACGATATGCGTACTTTTTAATGTGAAAACGTACAGTCGTACAACGAGGTAAAAATTCGTAGCGGCTACGCAAGATGCGTACAGGTTGGCAGGTATGCATATTCCATAAGAGAGCACTTTCTTTTCAGATTAAAAAAGAAAACATAATGAAGGCTACTGGCAAAATTTTGGTGTAAAAAGAAGAAGTGAGTGTGACAGTCAAAGTGTCCAGAAGAACTGGGGCTGGTTCTGGAAGATGCTCAGTAAAACCTACAGATCATTTCCGCATAAAACTGCGCTCACTGGACCTCAGACGACTATTTTTATTTATTTTTTTTAAAGCAAAGGGTCGTCTCACACCAAATATTCACTTCGTTATATTGATTTATTATGGCTCACTGATTACTGTTTTTTTTTGTTTTTATTTAAATATTTATATCTTTACGTGTGCCCAAAACTTTTGCACAGTACTGCAATATCTATTGGTGCAAAAGTAAAATAAATAAAATAAAAATTATTTGTAGTGATATATGTTTTTAAAAACAAACAAACAAACAACACAGGTTGCATTTAAGCAGGCACTTCTCAGCGCCTCTGCATGCTCTTGCGACAAGGCTTTCGCAGATAGCTTTTCGCAGACAGTTGTAATTTATCGTTGAGCGGGGAGTAATAGGTGTGCGTGATGTTATTCACCGCCACAACGCAAGGGGGCGCGAAGTCGCTAGGAGTAGTTGGTGGGTGTGGTTAGTGGAGTGTTTATCCTCCGGTTACTTATAATGACTAGAACTGGAGTCGTATAGATGTACGTACTTCCTCGATCAACCGCTCTTCGTGCTGCTCCATCTTCGCTCGTGTTTTTAAAAATGGCAGTCGTGAAAACAAAACAAACCGGGAAAGTAGGGAAGCGGAAGTGCGTGTACAGCGAATGTAGAGTGGACCTGGAGTGGACCAATCAGAGCCCTCTTGTCTGCGAGGCTTCTGCGGTGGTCACAATTTTTGGGAGGTGCGCGCAGAGCGTCTGCGAAGGTGGGGGGGGCTACGCAGATGCCATCTGCAACACCACCTGCGAGGACTGCGTTGTCAGCATAAATTGGCCTTCAGTTGACACAACGATCAGTTAGTTTTAATGCTTATCTTACTTATTTGATAGACAACACAATGACGTAGCTATTTTACAGGAAATAGTGTTTATTTCTGAAATATGACAAACACTGCTCATGATTTTTGAGGAATTTGTCAAACAGCTAGTAAAGGAGTTTATGTCGATTATGTTAAAAGGTTATCCTAGTTTCACTTTTTTGGAAATGACTAAAGGAATAAGTACTGCCCGTTTTTCTTCCAAAGTCAGACCACATATCAAGTATTAGTTTACAATGTTTTTTTTTTTTAAACTTTAAAGCAGGAACAGAAAAAAAATAATTAATTAATCTGACCTTCCCACGGCACCGTCGGCTCCCAGCACCAACGCTCCCAGCAGTTGCTAATCAAAAAACACAGAACCATTTATGTTTGTTTCAATGTTCGTTTGTGAAATTTATTCTCATAAAGCCCACAATCAAAGAGTGCAACAAAAAAAAAACAAACACACAACCTCATCCACGCCGTAGAGGACGGACCAAGAATGAGGACGGCAATAAGTGACGCACTCTCCCATATCTCTTAAATCCAGCGCGCTGAACTTCACCCCTCTGAACGAAGGAATATTTTTCTCAATGCCATCCATAACCTCCTGCGCATTCACTACAAGGACAGAAATGAGATGAGCAGTGAAGAGACGAGAAAAGGGGTGAAAGTAATTGAGGAATAAAAAGTAGTAAGGAGTATATAAGAGAAGAAAGAGTGATAGAAAGGAGAACAGTATGAACAGGAAAAAGAAGAGAAGAAAAAGCAACAAGACCGTCAGTAACGGTGTAGCTCACTCCGGCCCCGTCTAGTTCAGAAGGAACGATCTAAAGTGGGCCACCTTGCGCAACAAATGTTGCAAGCTTAATTAAATTCATTAATGAATTAATTAAGCAAGCAAGCGATATCCACCCTAGGAATACCGACCTATTTGCCAGAAATAATCCAAAACGGTGAGGAATTGACCTTTTTATTGAACTGCTCATTAAGGCTTAATTAGTCCATGACTTCATTAATAATTGTAATTAAGCAAATCTGGGTACCCTAGGTACCCCTATCTTCATGCCAGAAAGAATCAAAATCGGTGAAGAATTGAGAGAGAAGAAGCAATTTGTGTGGAAACTGCTCGTTAGGGATTGATTAATTACTCCATATCTTCATTATTAACTGCAATTATGCAAATTTGGGTAGAAGCCATATGCAACCCAGGCAGACCGACCTTCCTGCCAAAAAGAATAAAAATCGGTGAACAGAGAGAAGAAGCGATTTTCAGGAAACGTGGAGGACGCTGGACAGATAACACATGATGGAATAAACTCATCACCTGTTGGCCGGATGAGCTAAGAAGGAACAAGAAAAGAAAAAAAAAGAAAACAAATAGGGAAGAGTATGAATGAAGGAAAGAAGAAAAAAAAAGAACAGAAAAAAATTAAGATGGAGATGAGAAATAAGAAGTAAATAAATGGAGAAGAATGATAGAAGAAATAAAAGGAGAACAAAACAGACTAGATAGAACTCCACGCCAACGGCGTCGATGGGGATGCCTCCACCCGGTAGACTACACTAGAGGTCTGCGCGGGTCGGATTTTTCAGTCCCGCTCCCGCCCGCATCGTGCAGTCCCACTCCCGCTCGCGCCCGCAAAGAATTATGATTTTCAGTCCCGCTCCCGCCCGCCATATTTTGTCCCGCTCCCGCCCGCAAATCCCGCATGATGCAGACGTTCGCGTTATTTCTCAGGAAAGTTCTTGTCTTGACACAGCGTGATGGTGCCCCGCCCCCTACTTTGAGTGGATTTGAGCATAAATATCTACAGCTCACGTTTGTTATTGTTTACTTTGTTTCTGAATTCAGCATGTAGTATCTCTAATAATAATAATTAGTGCTATCAAACAATTAAAATATTTAATCGCAAATCACACATTTTTATCACATGAGAAACCATTCTAATTCTCTGATCAGCATAAAAAAGTGAATGGGCTTGCTTTGTACCAATGTTTTTTTTTTTTTTATTTATTGCAAAGCAGAGCTAGTAAAAGAAGTGAATTGATTTACTGCTTGAGTTAGTCTACAACTTTAATCAGAGAGACAGGTTACACAGTGACGGTAGGCTTGACTCAATGCTATCCCAGAAAGCCTTCCTGTAATATGCAAATTTGGCCGCCTCTGATTGGACAGCCAAATTTGCATATTACAGGAATTATTTCTGGGACAGCATTGAGTCAAGTCTACCGTCACTGTGTAACCTGTCTCTCTGATTAAAGTTGTAGACTAACGCAACAAGTAAAATCAATTCACTCATGGTTCTCTTGCTAGCTGGGTGTGAACTGCGAGTCATTAGAGTGATCAAAGAATTTCCCCTTAGGGTGATCAATGGCAAGTTTAAGATGCCATTTCTCACTCAATCTGACTTTCTCTGCAAATTTAGGCATCTTAAAATGTTTTTATTAATGCCAAATAAAATATCCAGCACAAATTATATATGATAGACATAAATTAATAATTTATACATTTTATTTCAAGCACGTTTTTAGTTAGCGGGACTGCAGCTCATCACCGCTCCCACCCGCGCCGCATATGTGCACTTCCGGTCCCGCCCGCGCCCACAATGAGCTTTCAAAATTTGTCCCGCGCCACACTGCTTTGCGGCGGGTCCCGCGGAACTCCCGTGGGAGTGCAGGGCTCTAGACTACACGCCTTATTAAGTTGTGATTTGGGGATGGACATTTGACCTCACAGTAATCTTGACCTGGTGAAATTACTTGTATCAGCCTTGGAGATATTGTGTTCACAAGGTTTTCGGACAGACATTTGACCTCACAGTGACCTTGACCTTAGACCTTTTGATCTCAAAATCTAAATTAGTTTATCTTTGTCCACAAATGGTGAAAGCTTGGTGCAATTCCTTACATTAGCCTTTGAGATATCGTGTTCACAAGGTTTTGGGATGGACGGACGCACGCATGCACGGACAACCCGAAAACATGATGCCTCCTGCACCTTACTGTGGCGGAGGCATAAAGAGAAGACAAGGAAAGAAAGGAGAAGAGAGCATGAAAGATAAACGGAAAAGAAAAGAGGACAAATGAGTGAAAGGGGAGAAGAATGAAATGAGAGCAGAGAGCAAGAGAATGAAGAAGGAAGGAAGAACGTAAGAAAAAGGAAGGAAAAGTGTGTGAGTGAGTGAGTGAGTGAGTGAGTGAGTGAGTGAGTGAGTGAGTGAGTGAGTGAGTGATGTACATGTCACCCCCGTCATGCTTGGCAAGTGATAATAGTAGAGAGGAAGCTGTGGAGCTGCTGAAGCCACTTCCTTCAGAAACATCTGTAACACCTCTGAGGAAAACAAACAAACAACAGAAGTTTTATTAGAAAGGTCAGGAAATTCTCACAGATAATGACAAACGGCATTCAGCTGACCAATCAAAATCCAGTTCCCACCCACCAACCAGCGATCACATGACCACTTCCAAATGGGGAGATGCGCGAAACCAGACAGTCAATCTATTCCTCCTCACGCTGCGTCTTTAAATAATTTTGGTATTTTACGCATAAAATGGAACAAGCGAACAATAACAGACTGACAAAGAAAAGCAATATGGGGGCACCCGTTTGTATTGTTGTAATACATCATGACCAGTGTCCTTAATTGTCCGAAGACTCACGGGTCGGGTCGGTTCTGTGTGGACGACAGAAGTCAACATGGTGTCCAAATACGACGCGTACCTGATGCCTCGCACTGATGAGTTGCTCGATCGATTAGGCTCTGCTGGCTTTTATTTGACACTGGATTTGAGAAAGGGGTATTAGCATATCCCGTTGACTCCTCTATTCTGAAAGAAAACGGCCTTTTCCATACCGTTCGAGTTACACCAATTTGTCACGTTTCCTTTTGGGTTGTTTGGGGCTCCCGCTACATTTCAGCAGCTCATGGACAAGATCCTCCACCCCACACGCTGCCTATGTGGCGGCCTACCTTGATGACGTTATTATATAGTAATGATTGGCCACGGCACCTAGAACACCTTCAGGCCGTCCTAGAGTCCCCGAGGCGTGCAGGTCTCACAGCTAACCCGAAAAAAATGTGCAGTTGGGTGGGTGAAAGTATGGTATCTGGGTTTCCACTTGGGTCGTGGGCAGGTGGGTCTCCAAATTGACAAGAGTGAAGCAATTGCGGCCTGTTCAAGGCCCAAGACCAAAAAGGGAAGGAGTGTGTTCCTGGGGTGGGCTGGCTGGCTACTATCGCAGATTCATACCTAATTATTTGGCCGCCACCAGCCCGCTGACTGATCTCACTACAAAGTGGGTCCCAGATCCAGCCCAGTGGACGGAGCAGTGCCAACAGGCCTTCACCAAGGTGAAAGCTGCACTGTGTAGGGGGCCACTCTTACACTCCTCTGACTTCTCTCTCCCTTTTATTTTACAGATGGACGCATCAGACAGAGGCCTGGGGACCGTTTTGTCCCAGAAGGTGGAGGGTGAGGAACGACCAGTTCTGTACATCAGTCGCAAGCTCTCGATGCCTGAAAGTAAGTACAGTATCATCGACAAGGAGTGCCTGGCCATCGAGTGGGCGGTCCTCACCCTCTGATACTACCTGCTGGCGTGCCCCTTCACCCTCTGTTCGGACCACGCGCCCCTCCAGTGGCTTCACCGCATAAAAGATGCTAATGTGCAGATCACCCCTTAGTATCTCGCCACCTGTTGGTAGTGGACTTCCTGTCCCGTCAGTTGGGAGGGGGAGTCCACTGCAGGCCGGACGGCTCCTTGGTCTGAATCAGACGATGGGGGTATGTGGCAGCTGGGGCGTGGCCAAGCATCAGTTTGTGAATGAAGGGCGGGGCCAGAGGAGGCAAATGACAAAGTCAGTCCATCTGTCGTCAATTAACGTTGTGTGTGTTTTGCCGTGAGGACGGAAGGTAGAAAAGGACGGAGGGAGTAACGAGAGGATCTCTCCTGACCAGAGCACCTGTCCGTGTGTTGTGTGTGTGAGACCGAACAAGTCAAGCAAAAGTGACAAAAATCAAAAAAGTCTATGATGACATCATTTCCCGCCTGCCATGTTTCAGTATTCCACCCACGTCAGGGACTCAAGACAGTCTGTTCTACAGAATACAGTATTGTGCAATACAAACCTGCTTTCCTGGGTTTGAAGAAAAACGGAGCGATGACAGCTATAGCATTAGCTCCTGCTAACACAGCGTGACGTGCCTGCACAAGACACAGGAAATCACAACTTCATTCCTCATTTCAAAAGGTTAACCACAATAACAGAGTTTCCGCGTGTCAATGCAAATTCTGGTGTTTCCACACAAAGATGACTGGAACAGCTGATGTGTGTGACGCACATTTCTGGAAATGTGAGGAAGAGAAAAATAAATAAATAAATAAACCCTGCTCACCAGTTCCTGAGAATCTTTTACATTCAGGCAGCCAACATGAATGATGACCTGGTTGAGTCTATTAAAAAAAACAAAAATGTTACTAAATAAACTCCACATTATCATCATTCGTGCATACAGGTTTAATTATCGGCGGTTAACATACTTCCCTTTGCCTTGCTTGCACCATTCCGCAGCCAGATCCTTCCGTTCCTGCAGCGTTAAAGAGAAGCCTTCACCCGTCGTCCCATTCACTAAACCACACACGCAGATTAGAAAAAAAGAGCAAACCCTTGATCTTTTATGCGCACGATCGAGACTCACCGAACACACTGCGCACGTTCTGTTTCTCCACCAGGTAGTCGACGTACGGGCCGATCACCGCCAGGTTCAGCTCACTGGACGGGAAAGCAGAAGAGAAAACGCATCCTATCAGACCTCAGATTCCTGATTCTTTTGCACACAGTGGACATTTTCATGACCTCGTGACTCGATGAGCAACGCTTATTCACAGATTTTCCAAATCAAAACATCCAAAATGACCTAATGTTAAAGGGCAAGCATATGGAGGCTTAAACCACTGGACAAGAAAAGAAACTTGCAAATAGATTTTTGCTATAACGTCTCCTTGGATAATTAATTGGACATGGCACTCAAAGGGAAGATGCTTTATAGTCATAGCTAAATTTTCAGATTATGAACGTGAAATTAAGCAAAGAATTTGGATTAAGCTGATCAAGTAATAAAGTTGTTTTGGATAAAAAAACAAAAACACACTGCAACAAGCCAAACTTTATTTTTATTCATTCATCGATCAATTAAAACACCAGGGCTTGGTTTCCTGAAAGCTTCTTAAGGCTAAGGCTACGTTTACATTAGACCGTATCTGTCTCGTTTTCTTCGCGGATGCACTGTCCGTTTACATTAAACCCCCTGGAAACGCCAGGAAACGGGAATCCGCCAGCGTCCACGTATTCAATCTAGATCGTGTCAGCTCCGGTGCTGTGTAAACATTCAGAATACGCGGATACGCTGTGCTGAGCTCTAGCTGGCGTCTCATTGGACAACGTCACTGTGACATCCACCTTCCTGATTCGCTGGCGTTGGTCATGTGACGCGACTGCTGAAAAACGGCGCGGACTTCCGCCTTGTATCACCTTTTATTAAAGAGTATAAAAGTATGAAAATACTGCAAATACTGATGCAAATACTGCCCATTGTGTAGTTATGATTGTCTTTAGGCTTGCCATCACTTGCAAGTAGTAAGTGATATGCGCTGGGATCACACACACAGCGGCTCAGTCCCGAATCGTGGCTTGTTCACTTCACTCGTGCGCTGTGTGAGCTGCGCAGGGCCGGAGTGCGCACCCTCCAGAGGGCACTCGCTGTTCAGGGCGGAGTGATTTGGAGCGCAGGATGCCTGCGGAGCCGAGCGTATCCATGTATTAGGCTTGCCATCCTTCTACTTGCAAGTGGTGAGCCTTGCGCATGCCCTAAATGCACTGGGATCATGTTACGCGCCGTCTGAAATGCACTGGGATCATGTTACGCGCCGTCTAAAGTCATGTGATTAGCGTATCCGCGTATTGGCGTTGCTGTGTGCACGGCTAACGGTTTTAGTGTAAACGCGAATCGTTTTAAGAACGTTAATCTGATGATCCGCTGATTCGACGTAATGTAAACGTAGCCTAAGAGCGTCTTTAACCACCCATCGTTAAGCTAACGTGGTTTTCCCAAATAACATCGTAGCTAAAAGTAGTACTTAAAGCTATACTGCCTTTCTGATTTTTCAAGTGTAGGTCATAAAAAAAGAATTTTTCCCCGACACACAATTATTTATGTTTAGTGACCAAAAGCTACTGAATTCAAACCACAGACCTCCAATTTTTATTTTATTTTTTAAAAATGAATTTATTTCCACATGTCCCTAAATTCTCTGCTATTTTTTTCCTGCTTCACCATGACCCAATTGAAGATACTACGTCATGCATCGCATCACATCACATGGTGGGCTTTCCCCGTTCGCGCAAGGCATTGTGGGATACAGATTTGAAACAGGAGAGAAAAATGGAGGACGAGAGTGTGCGAATGAAACGTGAAAAACCGACTACAGTAACGGAAAGAAAGCGAGAAGAAAAGACTTTGTTTTATACGAAGGAAAGGAAACGCAGGACCAAACTAATAATAAATATGGGCGCTCAGCGAGCACCTCTGTGTGATCAGCTGTTCGTTTAGCGACAAAATGATGGAACTGTCAGTGCACGCTCAAAGGGAAACCTGTAGATGGCAGTAATGCAACACTGTGGATGCCAGCTGCTGTAAAACCCAAAAGAAGGTAAACCTGCGCATGCGCACACGGACTTCCTCTGTCTGCTTGACTGCACGAAGCGAACGATTTCATGCACATTATTTGCTTTAATCCCCTCAAATTAAATAACTTCCCAGCCACAGAATGGCCTGATATTTTGTGAGATATTACAGAAATAAACATACATCACAATGACCACATTTCAGACGGAACTAAATTTCACCGATTTTATGAAATCGAAAGGCCGTCTAGCTTTAAGTTCGCTCTCAACTTACGATGGACCCGGATCACTCTTTCACAACAAGCAGTTTCTCCTCACAGCCGAACACACAGAATGCGCCTCAGAGGGACTCTCACAGTTAACAAGTGAAGAGTGGTGTTGAATTAACTGCTGGTGTTACATTATTTTAATAATTTAACACCCTCTGAAGCTCCACTTGTCTGGCCAGCAGGTCTAGTTTTGCCCGTTTAAGGCCTGGACACTCCTGATGGTGCCACGCCCTTTGGTCCTGCAGGTCTCGGGGTAACTGGAGCCACTCCTTCTCAGTGTTGATCAGCTCCCAGCTGCACTGATGCTCTCGGACTCTGACTGACTGCAGTCTGGGAAGCGGTCAGCCGAGAGGGTCCAGGGGATGAGGAGGCACCATGGTTTGAGGAGGGGGGGGCAGGTGATGGGATCGATTCTGTACCTCCTTCATACACCAGATCCCACTCCACTGCATGCTGATTTATAATGGGCATTAAGCTCTTGATAAGGTAACAATGAAATGAGCGAGCACAGGGAAAACATTTACTGAATTAATTTGCTTATTATGGCGGCATGGTGGTGTAGTGGTTAGCGCTGTCGCCTCACAGCAAGAAGGTCCTGGGTTCGAGCCCCGGGGCCGGCGAGGGCCTTTCTGTGTGGAGTTTGCATGTTCTCCCCGTGTCCGCGTGGGTTTCCTCCGGGTGCTCCGGTTTCCCCCACAGTCCAAAGACATGCAGGTTAGGTTAACTGGTGACTCTAAATTGAGCGTAGGCGTGAATGTGAATGGTTGTCTGTGTCTATGTGTCAGCCCTGTGATGACCTGGCGACTTGTCCAGGGTGTACCCCGCCTTTCGCCCGTAGTCAGCTGGGATAGGCTCCAGCTTGCCTGCAACCCTGTAGAACAGGATAAAGCGGCTAGAGATAATGAGATGAGAATTTGCTTATTATTTGTGTCTGGAAAAACAGACACGTGCTTGGAATAAAAAAAAAATGTTATCGTCCAAAAAAAAAAAAAAATAGTTTCAATTATTAACTTGAGTGCATTTCTGCAGAGAAAATGCAAAGTGTGTTTCTTCAGCTGGAGCACAGGGTCACTGACAGGAACTGGATCAGGCATGAGACCTCGCACTCCAAAATCTCTCTCTCTCTTTTTTTTTTTTTTTTTTAAAACATGACGTACAGCTGACACTGGCTTGATCTACAGAAAGTCTATTTGGCACGGTTTAAAACAGAGTTCACACTCCAAGATCTCGGTTTTAAATGAGCAGGATGGGCGGAGATACACGTTACAGTGCAGTCAGCAAGCAGGGGTGCCAGACCATAATATCCAACATGCCGCCATTGAAAAATGACTTAAATAAAGAAGACAGGGGGGCTAGTGCAAAGATTAATACAAGTGCACTACATGGGTTCAGAACCGATGTGTCAGAGTTGGAACGGTGTTGCTGTCTCAAAAGCTGTAGGAGCAGCGCCAAAAAAATGGGTGAACAGGAACAATAAATAAAACAGAGGAGGGGGGAAAAAAAAAAAAAAAAACACACCACAACATTAAGAATTACATATATAATGTGGTAATGATGAGATTTTGAGGTCTGTATGGTGAAATACCGTGACCGAGGTCTTGAAAGTACTGAGCGAGGCCCTCTGGGCCGAGGTCAGTATTCAAGGCCGAGGTCACGGTATTTCACCATACAGACCGACCTTAAGCTGATCAATAATATATTTATTTTTTCTTTACCAAATTCTAACAGAAAACGAGCGCGCCCGAAAGGGAAAACCGAGCCAAACCGCCATTTTGAATCCTCATTCACGGCTGTAATGCAAATGGCTTCCTCCTCGGTATACAAGTGCACTTCCATGGCAGGAAAAAAAAAAAAAAAACCTACATTTTGCCGCCTATGTAGTCCCCTATTTATACACATAGGAGTCATTCAGGATTCAGCCATGTTTTTGCTCGGCGTTAGCAAGTTAGAGGTTTTTAGCTTTCTCCTGAAATGTTTTATTTTATTTCTTCTTCCTCAGGGTAGTAAAACTCGCTCTCGCCGTGAACACTGTCATTATCGCTATCCATGCTGTAAAATTAATGCTATTCTCCTGAGAAATGCTGGCAAAAATTTATAAGATTTTTGATAATCTTATAAATAAATCTTATAAAAAAAAGATAAATGTTGAGAAAAAAATGCTACCATGTTTGTTGTTGTGAATGAGCGAGTCGGCAGAGATCCGTAACCGGGGTCCGTACCATAGGATACGGACCCGCTCGCCAGTCAAGCAGAGTGCAGGATTTGGACCACGAAAAAAATAAATCGAGGATATTACACGGCTGCACAAAGATATGAAGTTTATATCAAGTTCGAGTGGTGAATGTATTTATCACGAGTGAAGTGATTTTCAACATGAGAAGATAAACTTCACATCTTCAAGCCAACGTGTGATTTTCTTTTTATTATATCGACACATTCACAAACAAAAAGTCCCCAGACTTATCAAAACAATTCATTGATTTCCTCACGAGTGTCATATAGAGATTTGTATCACGGTTTTGGTTCTCCATGTCCCAGATGGAGCTCAGATGAAAAATACAAGCAGTGTATTTCCCAGTAAAACACTCGCTTCCATATTACATTTTCAGCATTTTATATTTCATTGAATTGTTTTTTGATTAACCGGTATGTGACCTCATCGACTGGATTTAGCAACTACTAATGCCTTTTGCGAGGACAAACGTGACAAAGTTGCTCTTAAGACTTCTTACAAGTGTGTTCGGGAAAACCACGTACAGAGACAACATTTGTTGATTAAGAGCATCTTTAAAGGAGATACGCAGAGCCATGGCCTCGCTTTTTGTTTATAAATGCCTTGAGACCTCAAGAATGGCACAGGAATAGTTTTAAGTGTTAGCAATAAATCTAATATCGTAATTTTTACGATTAAAGTGATTTATATAGGTAGCCGTCTGAGTGAATGACCTGGACATATGCGACGTCACAGCAGGAAGTCTATCAGTCTCATCATTTCCGCTATACTAAAACACAGAGCTGACTGCAACTTCAAGCTTCCATTTTGAGCTAATTTATCGTCATGCCACGTAGATGTGTTGCTGGCGGGTGCAGCAACATGACAGAAGGTGGATTTACGTTGCATTCATGGCCCAAGAATGTTCAAACTGCAAGGATTTGGACGCATTCTGTGAGAAGTTCACGGGCACATTGGGCGCCTACAAAGTGGTCTCTCCTCTGCTCTGCACATTTTACTGAAGACTCATACGGGACCTCTGGTCTGTTGAGGAGCGTTGGCTATAAGCCCGTATTGAAAGAGGGTGCAGTACCAACAATTAAAGGAAAAGAAAACTACAAGAAAAGGAAAGCAAGTTCAGGTGCACCAGTTCTCCCGGAGTGTGAGCAGAGGGTTGTTGCTAAAACCTGGGACGGAACGGAACGGGACATCGCTCGGGCAGTGACCTCTCCATGGTTGTTGCTAAAACTGGTGACGTCCCATCCCAGGTTTTAGTAATTGCCTGAGCCAAGCAGTAATGGCGGAGTACTCAGTATGGAGAAAATGGAGAAGTGGAGCAGCCGTCTGATTTCTCGGCTGGATATGCTCGCCTCAGCAGCAATAGTTTGCCCTTACGTGGAAGAAGGAAATGAACGGCGAACTGAAAGTCAAATTGTTTCAAAACAATCGGCCACAAGGTCGGCCTTCAAGAAGCGAGAACACAGACGGGTAAGCGCCGACTCTTATTTGGATACAAAACAAAAACACTCGTTGTTTACCTGCATTTAGATTAATCCATGTAACTTGTATTGTGTGTTTAAGTTAGCGGTATAAGATTATTTAATTTGCTTCAGAATGTGATTGTCTCAGTTCATCTGATTATTTAATGAGCCTTTTATGTTTTATCAGTGAAAATGCATGCACGCACATGTATGTTGCATAAGTTATAACACCCATCCTGTTTTAATGAGAGTCAACCCACAATCAGTGAAGTCAAATCAGTCTTAGTTGAGCGAGTTGGTAACGGTACTTCTTACTTTCACCATAAATTTTTATTGATATGACTTTGGTCTATAGCTGTAAAAGGCCTCGGCTTTAAAACCGGTTCCTGCAGTGACGTCATGCGCTCAGGGCTGGCTGGCTCAGCGGGGCGGCTCCAATGACAAATTTGCGGTCGATTTATATATTTTCCCATTTATGCAGCATACAAGAGTCAAGGATGGAGATACTATCCACTCAGAAATTTATTAAAAAATAAAGGCTCTGCGTATCTGCTTTAAGCTTGTTCTTTTGCCTTAAAGCTCATGGGCAACGGTTTTAATTTTATGCACATTTGAAACTATATGTGAAAAAACCCTCTGTAATTTTCTTCTGGTCCCAAGAAGTATTGTTAATAAGTAATAATTAAAATAAGTTAGCGCGGATCGTGGTGAATTTCTCTTCGGCTATTTTCATGACCACTCGGCACGTGACGTCATTTAAGCCAAACAAACCGCTCGAGTTGAGTCCACTTCCGTTTACTTACATTGCCGTTCGGCTTGAGTGCAGACGCGCATTCAGGAATTTCCAAAGAAAAACCCCCCATGCCTTATTGCTGTAACAACGGGACCGGTTCAGGAAGAAAAGTTTTTACGCTTTCCCGAGAGACGAGAAGAGGCGGAGCGAGAGGGTCGTCTTTTTCCCGAGAGACGAGAAGAGGCGGAGCGAGAGGGTCGTCTTTTTCCCGAGAGACGAGAAGAGGCGGAGCGAGAGGGTCGTCTTTTTCCCGAGAGACGAGAAGAGGCGGAGCGAGAGGGTCGGCTTATTCCGAAAGAGGAGACGAGGCGGAGAGAGTGGACTGTGCGCGTGAAACAAAATCAAGCAGTCAAAGAAGAAACAGACCAGCAACACTCAAGCAAAAAGGAGAAGATTGGAGGTAAACATTTTTACTTTTGCTTGCAGTTGACAAGTCAAGAATCCTGAGGGATCCTGTACAATCATTGTGGAAATGAGACAAAGGGATATGTCCTCGCTTAGAGTCGGCTATAAATAGTATAATGCTGCGGATGGCAGGCTAATGTGGCCTACTGGTGCACTGTCCAGTAATCGTTCCCTATATCCACTAGGGAGGGCGGTTTAATTATTCTTCAAAAGGGCTCTTATTTAGTATTACGACGAAAGTAGGAATTTATCATAACTACCACAATAAATCGTTTGGGCGCGAGTCTTGTTGAGGTCCGGGGTCACCGCGATCAGAGTCGGCCGAGTCGCCGTCCGATTCCGAGGCCGCACGGTCAAACCAGTGAGCCACATTCACCGATTGCTTCGCAACGGCCAGAGGTTCATACACATATGGTTTCACCTCTCAATATTCAATTTGGAGAGTTCCTACTTCAAAATCGCTATCAGACATTTTACACAACCTCTCACGACCAAAGTCCGTACACGTGTGGTCGGTTCGCAGGTAAACACAGAGCTGCTCCCGGTCTGTTTGGCTTAAATGACGTCACGACGACGGTCCCCTGGCGGTGAAAGTGCGCATAAGTGAGATGTAAACAAACCTTCAGAAATTGGGCAAAACGGTATATTTTAACCGTTTTATTCAATTTTAGGGTGCAAATTAGACACCAGGAAGATTGAATTCGCTTTTTAGGTCGTTCTTCTAGACAATAATGTTTCACCTCCAACCCTTGCCTATGACCTTTAAAGTACAACATTATCAGGAAACCTTCCCCCAGATCCTCACATTTTTGTCCTTAAAAACAAAACCTGGGGGGAAAAAAAACAAATAAATACATATTCTGTATTTTGAACTGAAGCTTTTTCAAATATTCAGCTGTCAAATCGTACCCTTGGGAAGTCAACGGAGTGAATGTAGCAGCGACCAGACCAGTGAGCTTCTCTGACGCTGGACACATCTCTGCACCTTTATTTAAAAAAAAAAAAAAAAAAAAAACACAGGTAAATTAACTTGATGCACATTTATCTACTTATCACCCTGTTATGTGATCATCAAGAATCAAGAGAGCAGGTGTACTTTGTCTTGTCATTTAGATGGAACCTTTACCCTGTAATCTGTACATTTTACCTGAAGATGTGGATGAAGTTCACGAGTATACCTGAAAATGATTTCATGTAAACTATCGGCAAGGTGGTGCCCTTTATTGACTTGACATGAAGATCAGGTTAACCTGTGACTCTATAGAGATCTTGCAGTCACATGACCGGAAAGTTAACAGCCGCCATCTTGTCGGTAAAAAACACAGCTGAATACTGCTGCACTCGTGTACAGAATGGATCAATTTCAACCGACGGACTACACGGCTCATTTTTCTAATGAGCAGATAACTAGATATATGTCTAAAATAAACGACCTACAGATTAGTGACCCTTATGGCTTACCGGACGGAGTTTTCACGACTGTGTCAGTGGATATTGAACTGCCAGAGGTGGAATACCCAGATGTGTATAATTACCTCATTAACCTTCCCTCGCTGTTCAGTGGTGAAGCACTGCGTGCTTATAAATCTCTGGACAGTTATCTTTAGAGAAATTCAGGATTTGTCAGCGACTCAGATGTGGCATCTTGTAAACAAGAAAATAACAATCCTCATTGGACGGGTAAGTCACTTAAGTATTGAGTATAGCACTGACCAGCCGATTATAGAATAGAATAGGGTAATTCCAGCTGTAATTCCAAAATCGTCCGTCTTGTTTACCATGGATCTGGCGTTGGAGAGGTAGAGGTTTAGCAGTGGAGATTTGAGTGGCTGTTTTCTGAGCTTAGTCAACAGGCCGGCTCTGCAGTCTCGCTTTTGCTTCCGCTCCCGACGCCGCCTCCTTCGCTTTGCTTCCGATAACAATCCACGGAGACCCCACTGGTCTCGCTATCTCGTCCGGAATGTTGTGCATGCGATGGAAATCGCTACAAACCGTCATTTTCTGCTGGAAACCCATGTCCAGTAAGTCCATACGGTTGTAGTGGATATTGAAGTCCGGTACAGACAAACAACACGCAAAAATAAACACAAAAAAACGTGCACAGGTAGAATGGCTGTGTGGCTGAAGTAGAAGGCGGAAATATGGCATTTGACCTACAAGATGGCGTCTGTCACAATCTGGATCGGCTGTGACGTCACATGCAAGATCTCTATATTGCCAGTAGGTGTTAAGTGCGAGTATAAATATGAGCATGAACTGTCGTTTGTCTCTGTGTAGACCAGGAAGAGAACGTGTCATGCTCATAGTCAGCTAGGATTGACCATAATTTTAAGTGTAAAAAAAAAAAAAAAAAAACACCTTTTAAAACTACAAGGTATGCAGTTACATTTCCCAGTAAAAGATACAAACTAAGGAGACAAAAGTGGCAAGGAAGAGTACAGTATAGTACACTTTTTCTCAGTACTGTACTGTCATGGAAATGAACACAGCATATAATAATAATAATAATAATAATAATAATAATAATAATAATAAAGAAGGTTCTACAGAGGATTTTTTAATTGTAAAATCCAAGATGCATTTCATTATTTTAAGAAAAAAATGTATTTTGCTAGTTTAAAGGATGTATGGCACTATATATAAGATTAGAACTAGAAGATATATATATATATATATATATATATTTTTTTTTTTTTTTTTTTTTTTTTTTTTTTATCCTAAAACTGACAGCTTAAAATCTGAAAACGTTCAGGTTTGATTGTCCCACTGTGCAGTTAGATCAAAACCATAACACAGAAATAGACAAATTTAAAAAAAAAAAAAAGAATTGGGTTTCAAATCCCATTTTCATGACATTAATACTAAAAACATCACATAATAATACAAATATAATAAAAATTACCCATTTAAAGCTTCTAATAAAAAGAGTGAAGATGCGTAAGTAATAATAATAATAATAATAATAAAAATTAACACTTTTTTTTTTGTTAAAAGAAATCAAGCTGAGGAGTTTACCTGTGACTCGACTCCCTGAGACTCGATCTAAACCTGATAGCAAGACTGACGGCCATCTAACCTGCCTACCTCTTTTCTTCACCACTATTGCAGAAGACAGAGAAGCATGAGGCAGTCACGTGTACCCCGAAGGGTCATGGGAATTGGAGTTCTCAAACAAACGCGTTTGACACGACCTTACATTACTCCTAAAATCGATTGCGAGATTAATTTTGGGAAACTAACTTTTTAAACCTTGTTTTTGTTTAGTTTAAACCCTGTGTTATACATTAAATCGCCGATTTACCCTCGTATTCGCGGTTCTAATCCTATTTCAATCGAATGTGTTTTTGCTGACAACGGTGGAATCAAAGACAAAAAAACTACACGTCCCATAAACACCCGCATTCCTATTGTTAGCGTCAGCTTCCTCTTCGTATTAGCATTTTTATATTGTTTGTTTTGAATCTACAAAGACAAAACCAGGATTTAATTCGAAGTTATATTGCAAATGATGACGGTTAAAAAAAAAAAAAAAAGATAATAAAATACTAAACAAAACACACACATGCACAACACCTACCTCGGAAACGAGTGTACTGATAAAGTACCCGGATGTGACCATCGTCTCTAATTTGTTTATATTACTTCCGCATTGTGCTCACGGAAAAATAAATAGAGACTTATTTTTTAATGAATGAAAAAGAGAAGTTTCATCAGCCATTACACTCTTTTGCTTGACTTCCAACAACTATTCACACAAATATATAATATACTTTATTAATTATAGAAAATAAATAAATATTCTTAAAATCCTCACCAAACTTGTCTCTTTTTCTCAAATAATTGTCTTTTCCCCCCCATTCTTTCAAGCTCATGGAAAGTAAATCTGCACTAACATACTATGTTTAACTTCCTCACTACATATAACTTGATATGGCCCCTAGAAGTCTAACATTTTATTGATCTATTTGATATTTAAATTATCGATGGCATTTATTTTTTTTTAAATTCCTTGTGTTTTCATCTTATTTGATTAATAACTCACTTTGATTTATTCCCATCTCAAATTAAATTAATTGACAGTGCCTTATCTGTTGTACATTTAAATATTGTGAACTTTTTCCCAAATTAAAAAAAAAAAGTTTCACAAATCAGGGAAAACTGTAACAAAACAAAATTATAGTGTGTGTGTGTGTGTGTTTAACAGACTTACTGTCCCACAACATCGTCCACATTGACCTCGACACGTCAGAGGCATCAGCTCAGGTGTGTGAGTGTGTGAGAGAGATTTTTTCTCTAATCCTCGAATCGTGTTGTTAGTATCTAGTATGTAGCTACTATGACGTTTCATACAGCCCCGATTCCAAAAAAGTTGGGACAAAGTACAAATTGTAAATAAAAACGGAATGCAATGATGTGGAAGTTTCAAAATTCCATATTTTATTCAGAATAGAACATAGATGGCATATCAAATGTTTAAACTGGGAAAATGTATCATTTAAAGAGAAAAATTAGGTGATTTTAAATTTCATGACAACAACACATCTCAAAAAAGTTGGGACAAGGCCATGTTTCCCACTGTGAGACATCCCCTTTTCTCTTTACAACAGTCTGTAAACGTCTGGGGACTGAGGAGACAAGTTGCTCAAGTTTAGGGATAGGAATGTTAACCCATTCTTGTCTAATGTAGGATTCTAGTTGCACAACTGTCTTAGGTCTTTTTTGTCGTATCTTCCGTTTTATGATGCGCCAAATGTTTTCTATGGGTGAAAGATCTGGACTACAGGCTGGCCAGTTCAGTACCCGGACCCTTCTTCTACGCAGCCATGATGCTGTAATTGATGCAGTATGTGGTTTGGCATTGTCATGTTGGAAAATGCAAGGTCTTCCCTGAAAGAGACGTCGTCTGGATGGGAGCATATGTTGCTCGAGAACCTGGATATACCTTTCAGCATTGATGGTGTCTTTCCAGATGTGCAAGCTGCTCATGCCACACGCACAAATGCAACCCCATACCATCAGAGATGCAGGCTTCTGAACGGAGCGCTGATAATAACTTGGGTCGTCCTTCTCCTCTTTAGTCCGAATGACACGGCGTCCCTGATTTCCATAAAGAACTTCAAATTTTGATTCGTCTGACCACAGAACAGTTTTTCCATTTTGCCACAGTCCATTTTAAATGAGCCTTGGCCCAGAGAAGACGTCTGCGCTTCTGGATCATGTTTAGAGACGGCTTCTTCTTTGAACTATAGAGTTTTAGTTGGCAACGGCGGATGGCACGGTGAATTGTGTTCACAGATAATGTTCTCTGTAAATATTCCTGAGCCCATTTTGTGATTTCCAATACAGAAGCATGCCTGTATGTGATGCAGTGCCGTCTAAGGGCCCGAAGATCACGGGCACCCAGTATGGTTTTCCGGCCTTGACCCTTACACACAGAGATTCTTCCAGATTCTCTGAATCTTTTGATGATATTATGCACTGTAGATGATGATGTGTTCAAACTCTTTGCAATTTTACACTGTCAAACTCCTTTCTGATATTGCTCCACTATTTGTCGGCGCAGAATTAGGGGGACTGGTGATCCTCTTCCCAGCTTTACTTCTGAGAGCCGCTGCTACTCCAAGATGCTCTTTTTATACCCAGTCATGTTAATGACCTATTGCCAATTGACCTAATGAGTTGCAATTTGGTCCTCCAGCTGTTCCTTTTTTGTACCTTTAACTTTTCCAGCCTCTTATTGCCCCTGTCCCAACTTTTTTGAGATGTGTTGCTGTCATGAAATTTCAAATGAGCCAATATTTGGCATGAAATTTCAAAATGTCTCACTTTCGTCATTTGATATGTTGTCTATGTTCTATTGTGAATACAATATCAGTTTTATATATATATATATATATATATATATATATATATATATATATATATATATATATATATATATATGTGTGTGTGTGTGTGTGTGTTTTAATCAATTTTCTCATCTATCCTATTTTTTGATCACAGTGGAAATCAGTGTTTTACGATAAGATAGCCTTTTATTATCCCACAAGGGGAAATTTACATTGTTACAGCAGTAACAAAGCAGCAAAATATAGAAAGAAAGAAAATGATAAAGCAGTGAAAGAGTAGTGCAAAAAGTACTAAGTATACAAAAAAGATATATATATATATAAAAAGAAATAAACTACAAATTTAAAGATAAAAATCTTATTTACAGTTTCTTGTATTATGCAGGCATTTTAAATTAGATTCCTTAAATAAATACCTTTAAAAAAAATAACGTATCTTTAACAGGGTAACATCTGCACAGTATTTTATGAAACGGTTTGTAGTTGTATTGTTTGGACCCCTTCCATCAATCAATATCCAAATTAATATCATCTTCATTTCAATTTTATTAATTATTATATTCTTTATGATTACTTTTATTCATATTATTTATAATCCATATATTATTATTATTATTATTATTATTATTATTATTATTGCATTTCTGATCAAACATGTTAACTCGGTTTATAAAACAATTCAGTTTTTCAATCTATTTTTTTTAACAATCTTTATTAGTAACATGGCGTATACACACAAATGAGTACAGTAAGTACAGAGTATAAGTGTATACAACATTAATACAGAAACATACATTCAGCAACATAAACACGTCAGGGGTTACAGCAAAACAGAAAGGGGCAAAAAAGAAAAAAACTCATTCAATGAATATTTTGTAAAGCTTACAAAGATCGTATGTTTTAACAACTTTTTTATTTTCACAATCAGATATTGAGGAGACATATTGTTTCACATATGCAAACAGTTCTAGAAAATTTGGTTTCTTGCCTGAGAATTTAGATTTGTGTATGCAAAACTTAGACAAAATAATAAACAAATTAATCAGATGAAACTGTGAATTTAATTTCTTATCAAATTCAGTGTCGCCAAACAAGATTTTCAATCCATTCCATCTACTTCCGATAACAGCGTGATGACGTAATCAGGGCGCGTGCTACCCGGATGCGGATGTTGACGACTGCATGAAAGAACTCTGAGCCACCAGCATCCGGTTATTAGTAGCCTGTCAGAGCGAATGACAGCGGCCGGGTTTGATTTGTTTTCCCGGAGCAAAACCGCTAGAAAGAAAGACGTGTTGTATACTTCAGGAGGTGCATTTTAATCAAAACTAGCTCTTTAAATCGCGGTTAATTTCGGCTAGCTGAAAAAAATGGCTAAAAACAAACAGCTGGATGAAAACAAGCAGGACCGAGCTGTCATCCTGTGAGGCAGCGTTAACTCACTGGCGCGACAAAAGCATGTTAAGTACAGTTTTCCAGCTGTGGGTTTCTATCTGTAGATTTTACTTCATAAGATTATTTTTTAGGATATAAATCTGTCTAGGTTGTTTTTATGACGTTTACATGCAAAAAAGGACGTGTTTTGGTGTTGTATCAGGCAGACAGATTGATTTATATACCCCAAACATATAAAAGCAATTAATAAATCAGGACAGAATAAATTCCTGAGGTTGGTTTCTATCAGTGCTGGATTGTAGGTGAAGAAAAGATCCAAAAGGAAGGGAAAGGTGTTAATTCTTTTCTGCTGACCTGCACCTGGTTTCATGTAAACCACCAGGTGTATCTCTGTTCAGTTTGGTGGTAGATGTGAGCTGTGTAGTTTGTGAGTAATACTGTGTAACCATGCTGGGGTATCAGGTGTGTTATGGTGGGTCTGGGGTTAGTCGCAGGTGATGGATGGATGGATGGATGGATGGACGGAGGCAAGCAGGTGTGCTGAATCTCACAAGTAAGGGTTTAGGTTCAACAAGACCATGTTTTACTTTAATAATCGTGTGATTTAGAGTTGGTTTTAAATATTCCCAAGCAAAAACCACTAAGTTCAGAAATCGTGGAACTCTGACCGAATTTCAGGGTCCAATCTGTGGCATTGTTATTGTTTTTATTTTTCATTCGTTCATTTTTGTTTATTTATTGATGTATGTATGGTGCTAAACGTTTATAAGAGCGCTGAGTGAGCAGTCATGAGTCCAAGCCCGTTGTCATGACCCTGTAGCATATTAATAAAGTTAATAAAGGGGTTTGGACGCTTCATTGGGCAATGATGATGTCGCCCGTTTTCATGCTGCTCCTGCTTGGGTTCTCCATCCAACTCTCACAAAGCATGAGCAGAGAGGAAAAGCACAAGCTGAGGTATGCACGCTTTATTAAAATGCTGTTTTTACAGTATTGTAAAGGAAGGGGTGTGTGTGTGTGCACATGCGCACTAACATGGCTGTATTTCCTTCCAGGAATCAAGTGCTGGAGATGTTCGACCACGCTTATCAGAATTATATGGTACGTGCTAAGATTATTTGCCAATTAAACATTGACGTCCTGCCACATGGCCGAGAAACAACAACGTCTGAGAAAACGGCTCCAGGAAATGAAAGGGTTCATGCAGGGAAGATGAATAGATCCAGCCCTTTTTCAGTTCTTCTGAAGAAATGTTTAGATAATTAGGTTTGTGGTTTGGGACATGTCCACAGCAGACTCACGACAACGAGACATTTATTTTAATGATGTTTATATGGAACGTGGCTTCACTGGGCTGGGGGAAAAAAGGATGACAGAAGGACAGGCAGAAAAGACAGAAGACAAGAAAAGCCAAACGGAAGAAGGACGAATAGAAAGTAGGAAAGGAAGAGAGGAAAATAGACAGGCAGAAGGATAGAAGAACTAAGAGGGGCTAAAGGAAATGAAGGAAGTGAAGCAGAAAAAAAAAATAGACCGAGAGAAAAACAGAAACAAGAAAGAAAGACAGGCAGACAGAAGATGCAGTAGAAAGAGATGGAGGAGTCAAACGGGGGAAGATAGACAAGAATGGCAGGATGGCTGGAGAGGAAAAGATAGAAAAGATGATGGACAGAATAATGTGAAAGATTCTACAGGAAAATCGCTGAAGTGTGTAACTAAAAAAAAAAACCTGTGAATGTTTTTAAGCATTTTCTGTGCTGACTCATCAGCGCTCTCTCTCTCTCTCTCTCTCTCATTCTCACTCTCCTAAAAATCTCTCTCTCTCTCTCTCTCTCTCTCTCTCAGGACAATGCCTACCCAGCAGATGAACTGATGCCTTTGACGTGTCGAGGTCGCGTACGAGGTCTGGAGCCCAGCCGAGGGGATGTGGACGATGCATTGGGAAAGTAAGCTTGATCTCACACACACTCGCACATGTACTGACTTCACCACCAGCTGCAGCTTGCTTTACCCCAGAGCCGTGTGTGTGTTGAACAGCAGCTCATCTCTGCTCAAGGGAATTAGTCACTCCCTAAATTAGCCCTGAAATTTTGAACATCATGTGATCATAATGCTGTCACAGTTTGTATGTATGTATGTATGTGTGTGTGTGTGTGTGTGTGTGTATATATATATATATATATATATATATATATATATATATATATATATATATATATATATATATATAATATTAGTGCTGTCAAAAATGTCGCATTATTAACCAGGGCTTTGAACCGGTTCAAGGAACGAAAACGAAAACCGGGAACTTTTTCTATTTCACATGGAACAGAAACGAAACCAGAAACTTTATTATTTTTTATGTTCCGGAACAGAAACGCTTATTAAAAATAATGGTAACCGGTTAATACCGGTTTTTATTTCGTTCCTCAAAGTTTCCGTAGCCTACAAATAAAAAAAAGTCATTCTTCTCCTGCACAAGTTTCTATGACCCGCTGGGGTTCACTTCCTGTGTGACGTTCGCTGACTGAATGGAGAGAGCGGGAAGGTGGACTACTATCACGTCTCCATGTGATAATAAGTGAATAAGTGCATTACTGAGTGTCTGAGCAAAGAAGAGCCTGAACGTTGCAACCTTCCTATTGGCTGTTTGTAAAAATGTATCAATTGTTGCCCTTCCCATGGGAATCATCGCGGGCTCGAGAGACGAGACCTGACGAGTTAGTTCGTTGGTAGCAGAACAAAATGTCTGGACACAAATCGGGTTTTCAGAAAAGGAAAGAAAATAAACGGAGGGTCGAAAATACAAAAAAGGAGGCAGAAAATGCAAAACGAGTTTTAAGGTAGGACAAATGGTTACTTTTCTGAGGCAGCCCGCCGTGGCTGCAGGCTTTCAGTTGTGTCATTGAATGGTTACTTTTCTGAGGCAGCCCGCCGTGGCTGCCTGCAGGCTTATTTATTATAGCCCATTTAGTTAAAATAGTTGATATAAAATGTTTATAGTTATAGTTATGTGATGGTTGTCCTGATTTAGACTGGTGTTTTTTTTGCGGGGGGGGGGGGTTGCGCGATGTTGCACCCGGGTCCAGATTAGGGCAGAACCGAC
The DNA here is from genome assembly GCF_027579695.1 of Neoarius graeffei. NCBI lineage: Eukaryota > Metazoa > Chordata > Actinopteri > Siluriformes > Ariidae > Neoarius > Neoarius graeffei. The sequence continues at coordinate 88,586,889 of NC_083578.1, forward strand.
CCTGGCTACATTTCAGGTGTAGTTTGTTTTATGTATGTATGTACTTGCATAGATGTGTACTTGGTCTTCCAATATGGCGCCTAACAAAATCTCGCGGCGCGGTGACGTCATGCGGTAGCCCTATATAGGGCCTGACTAGCCTTTGGTAACACACTAAACGAATTATCTTTCATTTTTGGCACTTTTTCTGTTTGTGTAGATGGGAAGACATACTGAGAATCCAAATCGCCAACATTTGAAATAATAATTGTTTTGAATTATTTCTTGTCTTATTTAATGAAGGTTGTAATAGAATTAGCCTACATTTGGCTTAAGCTGGATGAGACAGAGACATAATTTTATAGCCATTTGTTAAACAGCTGACAGGGAACGTAATTAACCGTTCCGGGAACGAAATTTTTTTGTTCTAACCGGTTCGGGAACGTCTATTTAATGGTGGAACCCAAAACTGGAAACGTTAAAATTTCGTTTCTGTTCGGAACGAACCAATAGGAAAAAAATTCTGGTTCAAAGCCCTGTTATTAACGCGTTAACTTGACTCAATTTTAACGGCGATAATTTTTTTATCGCGAGATTAACGCTCTGTGACATGATGTAGGTTTTTCATAAGCTTTTGAAACTGCCAGGAACTTGGAACAGAGACTTTGCTTAGAAAACCGATAGCAGCTAGACTGTAATGCCACGCCCCGCACAGCCAGAGTCCTCTGCCCCCCCCCCCCAAAAAAAAAGAACCAGCGCGGGCAAGGCACGCTAATAGAGATGGGATTTATGGCTCTTTGATGGGATCCGCATCTTTGTGATCCGTTCTTTGAAAAGAGCCGTTCAAAAGACTGGCTCATTTGGCTCTTTTTAAATATTTATTCAGTTTTAAGAAGACAGCGTCTAAAGAAGCCAGATCCCTCTGAACTGTAAACTCGATGCTATCCCAGAAATCCTTCCTGTAATATGCAAATTTGGCCGCCTCTGATTGGACAGCGCGACACATCAACAGGCAGAAAGTGTAAAAGTACAAAATGTGTTAAGTGAGCTGAAACAGTAAAGCTCAGATTCAATGCAATATTTATCAACGAACAACTTAAAGTTAATGTAATAGTGTACTTTATATTATAATCAAGCATGTCAAGCCTACCGTCACTGTGTAACCTGTCTCTCTGATTAGAGCTGTAGACTAACTCAAGCAGTAGATCACTTCACTCATGGTTCTTTTGCTAGCCCCGGTGCTCGGCTTAGGTTTTACTTTGCAGTGGCTGTGTCAAGACGTGTTATGCTTTGCAATAAAAAAAAACATTGGTACAAATCTAGCCCATTCACTTTTTTTATGCTGATAAGAGAATTACAATGGTTTTTCATGTGACAAAAATGTGCGATTAAATTGCGATTAATCGCGAGTTAACTATGACAGTCGCGACATTAATCGCTATTAAATATTTTAATCGCTTGACAGCACTAATATATATATATATATATATATATATATATATATATATATATATATACAATTTTTTTTTTTTTTTTTATTCTATCCATATTCACTGGATATGAGTAATTGCATGCTCTGATTGGCTACTCTGCTACTAGGCTATCAGTTCATATACCGTGAGTAGAAAAAAACAAAATGGTGGCGCATGTTGCTGAAGCAACTCAGGACGAAATAAAAACTCTACTCGAAAACAAAGCCCCAAAAATAAAAAAAAAGCAAAAAAATATGGAATAAAAGTATTTGATGGTAAGAATGTATCTTTTTTCTCAATAATAATAATAATAATAATAATTATTATTATTATTATTATTATTATTATTATTACATTTTTCACAAATTGCTCCTGTCATTTTGCCAGTTTGTTTACATTCTAAGCAGAAATGATTTTGTTGGACATTTTGTATAGTTTTTATTTATCAAATTTGCTAAAAATAAAAATGCTCTGTTTCTCAAAATCCAGTGAATGTGGATAGAATAAAAGAGTTATTCCACTCAATCTCAGTGTTACGCGCCTCATCGGCTATCAGCTCATGTACGATTCGATTGCGTGGAATAACTGTTAAATATCACCAAAATACATGAGAGAGAAGATTTTTGTAGTTATTATCTCAGAAACAATCCATGCACTTGAGTTTCCTGATATTTGAACCTCATTTATCACACTGGATTCAAATTTATTCGTAAATTGTTCACAGGCACGCTCACACAAGTAATGTGGTGTTCATGAAAATGCAGTTCGTTGGGAAAAGCGTTCATGTCTGATGTCTCGCTCTTGAGTTTGTGTGAATTTGCATATAAGGTGACTCACCAACGTCAGCCTCGATCCATCGGCTTCAAATCAAAGAACTGCTGTGATTTTACGTACGGATTACCTGGTCATGTTTACGTTACAGATTTATTTATTTATTTATTTATTTATTTATTTCAATTTAATGAAAATTTTGTGGAAGTAATTTGAAAGAAAGTGATTCCAAAACCAACACGTACTGTAAATAAGATTAAATGGCACGCCGTGTTCTTTGGACAAAAGTACTGGCTATTAGGAGGCGTTCTTTCACCGTTTAGTCTCCATTTTATCATTTTCAGCTCAGTCAGGTTTGCCTTTTATGGAGTTTTATGGGCGTGGCTGAATGTCATTCACATGCACTGTGAACACGCTTGGTAATTTATGGATGGTTGGTATTTATTGTTAATCATCATGTGTATATGAGGATGAAGAAAATCAGTGATGAAACTTTTGTACGTTTGGTGGAAATTTTTGTTCAGTTTTGCAGAAATATTTTCACACAACTTTATTAAAACATGATGATAAATGAAGCCCATTGACAGGGCCGGCTCTAGGTCTTTGGCTACCCTAGGCGAGATTGAGTTTTGGCGCCCCCCCCCCAAAGAAAAAAACCCTTCTAATAACATCTAAATAACACTTTAATCGAATCACTCTATTCTATTACTATTAAACAATGTACGGTGCATGGACAATAAACAAGAAGTCATTTTTATCTTTTTCATTATTGTTATTATTGTATCCTGTTTTACCTCAGGCCACAGTGCTGCCCTGTTGTGATTGGCTCAAAACTCAAGACAAGTTGAGGTGACGGCTACAGAGGAAGTTGCGCCATTTTCTAATTTACACAGAGCAATTTAAGGTCTTTGCACTTTTGACAGCAAGCTAATTAGCATGTTAGCGGCTACAGTCGGTACTCAGCACGTTAAAAGTGGGTCAACGTTGTAACGGCATAACGCTACTGTACAAGCAATGCTTATTTAACAGTAACAAACTTAAGCCCTATATGTTGAAACTCCTCTCTTATTCGCTCGTTAATTTATCACACAGTCTTACCTCAGTCAACTTCTTCCCTCGTTCTGTGAAAATTCAACGTCTCAGACGCGGACACAAGTGGGCGGGAGATGCGTTTGATTAAGTCTCCTGATTGGCTGGTGATAGATTGGTGGGCGGGGGATGCGTTTGATTAAGTCTCCTGATTGGCTGGTGATAGATTGGTGTCATTATAGCGCGTCGGAGCGGTTCATGCCAGGCTCGAGTCCGCTCAACGTCAAAAAATATTGGTTTAGCCTATTTTTTAAAATAATTTTCAAAAAGTTACCCGGGCCACGGCCCCCCTGGCCCGGGCGGTTCCACGGTCTATGCGTTATGGCAATAGTTTACTTCCTTGTTACACATTTTATAGTAGCTGTATAATTTTCATAATGATGTCATTTTAATCTGACAAAAGTGCGGGGGATGAAATTGTGTTTCAACAAAAGTGGGGGGGATGAAACGTACGCATCCCCCGCGGGTGATACGCCCCTGCCCCCCGCCCCCCTTATAACCTATCATTGTGCATTTTTAGTAGGCATAAGGAAATCACCGACCACTACTGTGTAGGCTACACTTGTTTTTCAACCTTTTTGAGCCAGGGCGCACTTTTTTCAATGAAAAAATCTCAAGGCACTTCACCAATAGAAAATGTTGACTGAAACTAAAACGCTGTTGCCAATATTTACAATATACAGTCATTCTATAATTTTCCACGGTACACTTGGTGATCTCTCACGGCACACTAGCGTTCCGCGGTACTAGAGTTCGGCAGCACAGTGGTTGAAAACGCTGTACACCACTGATGCACTTGGTAACATCTCCATTCAATAACTCCATCCCTCCTTTTTGGTGGGGTTTTGGTCGCCCTTGGCGCTCCTGGGCACACTTTGCGCTCTAGGCAATTGCCTAGGTCGCCTATAGCAATCGCCGGCTATGATTACATGGCCAAAACAGAGAATAGCTGCAGATGCGCACTTGCGCGCCCGAAGACACACTATGGACCCTTTTCACGTGACGTCACGACAAACGCGGCCGCCATTTTGGACGTGTACTACCAGTAGTTTACCACAGCCAACTTTGAGGAACGGCAGCAAAGAAAGTTTTTACTTTCAGTAAGACTTCCATCATGCCACTATATTGTTGTGCACCTGGATGTACCATCAACAAACAAGGCAAGGTTTATCATTTTATCGGATCCCGACGGAGAAGATGGATAGTGGCCATTAACAGATTGGCAGCCCTCGGCATACCAACGCTTGTGTAGTGACCACTTTGTTGGAGGTAAGACGAATAAAATTAGCCAGAAAAGGCATTACATTGCTGTTAACATTCTGTGGCGGCGAGTGTGTAACCAAATAGGCTAAAATAACCCATTGTAACCTCTTTGTTCTTCTGTAGTAGCTATTGTTGACTAGCTAATGTCAACAACATAGTAGCTGGTATGTTACTGTAGCAATGTTTACGTTCAGTCATTTGGATGACTGTTAAAACCTTTCAGTCTCAAGTTTTTCCTTTACTGTATTTACTAGTTTACTGTAATTATGATCTGGCAGCTATTTACACCGGATCCAGTGTAAATAGCTGCCGGAGCCAACGTCCGAGGTTCCGGAGCGCGCGCCGGCTTGCTCTCCCTCAAATTAAGCAGCGCGCGCCGGCTTGCTCCCGGAGTGCTCCGGCCGAGGTTCCCCTCAAATTAAGCAGCACGTGCCGGCTTGCTCTGGAGCAAGCCGGAGCGCGCTCCGTAACCTCGGCCGGAGCACTCCTGGAGCAAGCCGGAGCGCCCTCCGGAACCTCGGCCGGAGCACTCCTGGAGCAAGCCGGAGCGCGCTCCGGAACCTCGGACGTTGGCGTGTATGTGTATGGCGATGGGTTTTTAACGACATGGGTATACAGATCATGTGGGCCAAAGTCAGGTAAAGACGAGGGCTTCGTGTACTTCCGTACGTCAGTGAACAATCCTGGTGGAAGCAGGTAAACATCGTTCTCTAAGCCTGTTAACCTCAATTTTTGCAAATACCTCTCCCTCTGCTCGCCCTGTAAATGCCCTACGTCGCTGGATAGTGAAGGTGTTTTCTGCATCTCGCTCCTTTTTCTTTTATGTTTTTCGTTTGTCGCCTTCCTCACATTCAAACTGATTCGAGCCGAAGTCCACTACATGTCCAAAATGGCGGTCGCGTTTACGAAGGTCACGTGACTGAAAAGGGTCCTATGATTAACAACCACCACCCCGCTTTTTTTGACAAATCGCACCCTGACTATATGCTTTGCTGTACAATTAAATTAGGCTAAGACATTATAATGCTGACTCGTTTTCAGAATAGTGGAAGTCATAATTTTTCTTCCCCCGTTTCTGCGCCCCTGGATGGACGCAGCGCCCTTAGCATTTGCCTATATTGCCTATGCCACGGGCCGGCTCTGCCCATTGATGACATCAGGAGACTCTTTGTGTACGTTCACACTGCAGGCTGAAGTGACTCAAATCCGATTTTTTCGCCCATACCGTATGTGACCTGTATCCGATCTTTTATTGACAATATGAACGACACAAATCCGATTTTTTCAAATCCGACCCAGGCCGTTTGGATATGTGGTCCTAATTCCGATTCCTATCCGCTCTTTTCATATGCGACTTCAGTCTGAACCGCCAGGTTGCATTCATCCGACTTACACGTCATCAACAAGCCACAAACGTCACTATTCTGCGCTGAAGTAGGCGGCGGGTCTCTCAAAAAAAGTTACAACAACATGGCTTTGATGTTCCTTTGAACGGAGGTTGCAGTCACTACCCCGCAGAACGCCTGAGCCAAAACCCTTGCCCTCTTCCTTCTCAACCTCCTCCTTAACATCAGGCTATTGTGCATGTTCTGGCTCCGTCACAACAACAACTGCATCATCGCCAGGTACTCCATGCTGGCTACTGTCATACACAGGAAACTTTAGGTTACTTCCGTAAACACTGGCCATGCTCACTGCTTGTGACGTCGTCATATCCTGCAATGTGCATGCGGAACACTTTTAGGTCGCTTTTCGTTCATACTGAGGATCACATACAAGTCGCATATATTTGTTAATGTGAACGACCTCACAAAAAAATCGGATTTCACAAAAAAATCGGAATTGAGCATTAAGCCTTGCAGTGTGAACGTAGTCTTCTTGCTTGATCCCAGTGCTTTAGCATGTTCTTCATTTTGTGTGTGTGTGTACAGGTTTTCTCTCACCCTCATCGACACACTGGACACACTTGTGGTGAGTTACACTCTAACGTGTGTGTGTGTTTTTTATGATTGAGCTGAGGACTCCTGTGTGTTCATGCTGTTTCTTCTCCTGATGTGTCCAGCTGTTGAATAAGAGCCAGGAGTTTGAGGAAGCTGTGAAGCGGGTGGTGAATGATGTTCGACTGGACAACGACATCGTCGTGTCTGTGTTTGAGACCAACATCCGAGTGCTGGGGTGAGCATGCCGTGACCCGCGTTACCCGACAGCGGGCAGTGTGTGTCTGTCCTTCTGAGACAGGAAACGTTTAAACCAACCAGCAGTCCAACACGTGTCCACTGAGACATTTACAGCTTCCTGTCTCTCTGCTTTTTCCTCTCCACCCATCCTTCCATCAGTAACGCTGTTTAAGTTCTGCTGGCTTTGCTGTTGAGTCTTTTTTCCCTTTTTGTCTGTCTGCTTTCTGCTCTTTTTGTTCTTAATGCCTTGGTTTTTTGTTCCTTTCGTTCTCTCTGCTTGTTTATTCTTTCTCCTTTTTCTTTCTAGTTTTTTTTTAAATTTCCTTCCTTTGACACAATACAATGTGATAGTGCTTCGCTAGAACTGGTGGGCACAGAGGCCACTCCCCCCTTTTACTGAGACTGGCGGGCGCAGAGGCCACTCCCCCACCCCTTTACTGAGACTGGCGGGCGCAGAGGCCACTCCCCCCTCCTTTACTGAGACTGGCAGACGCAGAGGCCACTCCCCCACCCCTTTACTGAGACTGGCGGGCGCAGAGGCCACTCCCCCACCCCTTTACTGAGACTGGCGGGCGCAGAGGCCACTCCCCCACCCCTTTACTGAGACTGGCGGGCGCAGAGGCCACTCCCCCACCCCTTTACTGAGACTGGCGGGCGCAGAGGCCACTCCCCCCTCCTTTACTGAGACTGGCGGGCGCAGAGGCCACTCCCCCCTCCTTTACTGAGACTGGCGGGCGCAGAGGCCACTCCCCCCTCCTTTACTGAGACTGGCAGACGCAGAGGCCACTCCCCCACCCCTTTACTGAGACTGGCGGGCGCAGAGGCCACTCCCCCCTCCTTTACTGAGACTGGCGGGCGCAGAGGCCACTCCCCCCTCCTTTACTGAGACTGGCGGGCGCAGAGGCCACTCCCCCCTCCTTTACTGAGACTGGCGGGCGCAGAGGCCACACCTACTTTACTGGTTAATGGAGTGATGAATTATTGGTGTTATCTGAGTGTCAGCGAAGATCCTATAGCGTGGTGTCCTAGAATACCACAGTTTAAAGAGGCTTATGTTTCTTTTATGAAAGTAATAATAGTAATAAGTAAAATAAGTCAATAAATAAGGTAAGAAAAAAATTATAATAAAATTACAAAATAAAATTAGAAATTAAAAAAAAAATTTAAGTCAAATAAGTAAAAATTAATAAGTGTGTGTGTGTTTGTAGAGGGTTGCTGGGAGGTCACTCCATGGCGGTGATGCTGAAAGACAGAGGACAGCACATGCAGTGGTATCGGGATGAGCTCCTACACATGGCGAAAGACCTGGGACTGAGACTCCTGCCTGCCTTCAACACCAGCAGCGGCTTGCCTTATCCCCGAGTGTGTACACACACACGCGCGCGCGCACACACACACACGCACTCTCTCTGACCCTGAAGTGTATGTGCAGACACGGTGTTTTTCTCGATTTGGTTGAATAGTCACTTTATTTGCATGACTGATCTGCACTCAGTGACCGTGAAATTTCCGTCTCAGCCTGGCTGCGCATTCCTTCCTCTTACACTGTCTCAGTGACTCTGGGATAAAACACCATATCATGCTGTAAAACTAGAAAAATAATCAATGACTGGGTGGTGTGATGTGACTTAACACTTAATAATCCAACCAGTAACAGCACGTCCTGCCTGAGGTGCTTCATTCCTCTCAAACCATGGCAATTTCCCAACAATTATACATTTTATTCATTTAGGAATGGCAAGTCGTACTTTTTATCCATTTTATAGTTACATTTACATGTTGTGGAACGTCCACAAGTTACATTATAGAAGCTATAAACGGTCTTTCTTGATAAACCAACTTCTCTTTTTGAAGAGTTCATTAGGAGGAAGAAAAACCCCACAAAACAATGTGAGACTGCAAAATGTAAACTCTTTTAACACCTTCTGACCAATCAGATTTGAGAATTTTTTAAAATCACAGGTTTTTCAATAAGACCAGCTTTCAAAGTGGAGCTGATGTTAATACAACTACTGTTATTAATGAGGGTGTGTGTTTATTACTGAGTTCCTGTTGTCCTCGTAGATCAACCTGCGTCACGGGGTTCAGGGTCCTGAGACTCGGACAGGCACTGAGACAGACACCTGCACCGCCTGCGCAGGTACCATCATCCTGGAGTTCGCTGCGCTGAGCCGCTTCACTGGAGACCCCACGTTCGAGGTATAGAAAACAATAGTAAATAATAGCGACTAAAGGGTTTTTTGTTTTTTTTTAAAGTAAGGGTCATATGAAGGCAAATAAATATATTGTTAAAAAATTATTTTAAATACATTGTTTCACAGCAGATCTTGTAATTGTGGTTTAAAAAGAAACTTTTTTTTTTTTTTTAAGTTTGTGTTTTAAATGTTTGAACTAAGCCAAACACAACAAAGATTTTCAGATTTACAAAAATTGACCACTCAAAGTGCAAAATGCGGTACTCAAGATTTCTTCTTCATGCCTCATGTCGTCTCGGAGTTTTTACTCATACGGGATAAATTTACAAATTTAAAATTGATATCTTTATCATTTCTGCTTAGACGGACTTCTTAAAAACCTATCGGTGGCTGCATGAATTGACTTTAGTATTGCTTTTTTGTAGAAAGTGCCATCTTGCTGTCGTGCCGAGGTGTAGAATAGCTTTAGATGTTTTATTTAATTCTTCCTTGGAAATTTCAGTTCTGTAATTTTTTTTTTTGTTTTTTTTGTAAACTTCTTTGGGCTTTTGAACCAGTTTAAAAAATAATAATTTTTAATGCTTAAAGATGAAGAATGTAAACAAGCTGGCAAAATGACAGGAGTAATTTGTGAAAACTGCGATAATTTAATAATAATTCTTAAAAAACAAACAAAAAAAGATACGTTCTTACCATCAAATGCTTTCATTCCATGTTTTGTATTTTTTGGGGTTTCGTTTTCAAGTAGTTTTTATTTCCTCTTCGGTTGGTTCAGTAACATGCTCCGCCATTTTGTTTTTCTCTACTTGCAGTATATGAGCCGATATCCTAGTAGTAGCCAATCAGAGTGCGCGATTGCTCATATCCAGTGAACATGGATAGAATAAATATAAATATTCAACAAAGCCTGTTAAATGTTATTTCATCTACATGTCATGTGGAAGCTGTGAACACAATAATTAATAAATATATAGATACTTTGACAAAATATCTTAAATTTCACGTTACAGTTTAAGATGTAAGGTTTAGGATGTCGTTGAATTGTTGGCTACTTGGTGCAGAGGATTCTGGGAAGGGTGAGACAGACCCTTCGTTAGGATAATAAAATAATTGATCAAACTTTTTTTTTTTTTATGAGATGCATTAATGAATCATGAATTAATGAACTTGCATCATGACATTTAATAAACAATATTTGGCAAAATAATGTTGAACAAAGAGTGATTTTTATCATGAAATCATAAAGTGTGTATTTAATTGTGCTATAGATGTTAAAAAGGTGTTGTGTTTATAACGTCCAGGCTCATGCACGGAGAGCTCTCGACTTCCTGTGGGAGAAAAGGCAGAGAAACAGCAATCTTGTGGGAACAACCATCAATATCCACTCAGGGGAGTGGGTACGCAGAGGTGGGGGAACCTGCTCCGGACCGCACCGTTATTCAGAGAAATAGAACATTCTGATTTTTTTTTTTTTTAACACAAATTTCTTTATGGTTTGTCATTGTAGACAGCGGTGTAGGAGCCGGGATCGACTCGTATTACGAGTACCTGCTGAAGGCTTACGTTCTGCTGGGAGACGACCAGTTACTACAGCGCTTTAATATTGTGAGAGACTTTTTTTTTTTAAGATATTTTTTGGGCTTTTTTCACCTTTTATTGGATAGGACAGTGTAGAGACAGGAAATGAGCAGGAGAGAGAGAGACGGGGAGGGATCGGGAAATGACCTCGGGTTGGAATCGAACCCGGGTCCCCGGACTTATGGTATGGCGCCTTATCCACCTGAGCCACGACGCCCCCGAGACTTTCTTTTTTAATTTGTTTTTACAAACCTCTCCAAGAATTTTAGATTGTCTTTTTATTCTAAAGAGAGATGAAATGAAGCACAGGAAGTATTTGGAAATTTTTACTCAATAGCACCTCCAGAAGTGTTTTATTCCTCTTATAAACCAGCAGTTTATTAAAGAATGACACGTCATACTTGTCATTTGTTTAAAGGTTCTGACTGCAAAGTTGAATTCTGGGTAAAATGTTCTGTTTCTGTTGCTGTTGGAGTTTTGAGATGTTTCGCTGCTCCACACACACACACACACACACACACACACACACACACACCGTGTATCCTGTGTGTAAATGTTTTGCCGAGATAAAAAGCGTCCCGCGTTTTACGATTCCGGAGATCGCCGAAGCAAGCGAGCAACAATATCACGTCATGTGACCACTGTGGGGCGTGTTTGAGTTACTTTTAACCAAAACAAGTCGGCGTTGGTGAACATGGTGGGCTCTGCTCTCCCAGTGGGAAAGAAAAGGAAAACCTGCCTCGTGAGTGCAACTGCAAGATAGAGCGAGGTTAGACGACACGTCATTTTTCTGCACAGATAACTAAATCGTTCTAGCTAGCGCTTAGCTGTCTTGACCTTAGAATGCATGAGCTCGAGTTCACAGTAGCGAGTCGATGATTGAGTTCGACACCTGATGTTTTGATCTTGGAGAAAGAAACGAGAACACAAAAGCAGGAACAGAGAAAAGTTATAAATATTCGTCTTTTTGTTTCACGGATCAATTCGCGAACGTAAACCACAAATTGCATCCCTGCGACTCAAAACTCTCTGAGGGTCGACGCAGAGTTATGATGTTTTCTTGGAGGCGTCGCCATCTTGGTGTGATGCAGTTCCATAATCATGCTAACGAGTTAAAGCTCCTCCCTGGCATTCGGCTGTTTCCTGGTTCCATAGGGCTGTACTGTTTACCTCAAGAGGGTCCCAAAACGGAGAAACGTGACCCTCAGGATGATCATCAAAATGATCACATCTCATTCGTCCACATGATATTGTTCCTGTGGGACAGATAAAAATGCCATGCACAATTTAAATATATATATATATATATATATATATATATATATATATATATATATATATATATATATATATATGTGTTTAAATTTCAGATGACTTTGCAGTCAGTATCTTTATAGTTACGTTGTGGAAATTTCACACAACAGCTTTGTTACAGGAGCTATAAATCACTTTCTTGAAGTTGTATAATGGTTGCAAAGGACTGCGGTTGCAGAAAACTTGATATATATTTTTAGGGTCCCTTGAAGCACTTTCAGACCTCAAGACTCATTAAGAGGAACTAAACACTGCAGAGCTCCCCAAAGAGCCCGGTTCTACAACAACACTAACTACAGTATACCGATAACTCTGACTGTCCCTCTGCCTGAATTTAATTCCAGTCTGGAGCAGAAACACCACAACTATAATCCCCACTATAATCTCGCTTGGTCCTGACACTCAGGGAAATAAATTCATGCAGCTTAGGAATAGTCATGGAAGTTTTTTCCGAGTAGTAGCACATTATTCTGGGTCATACTGTACAGTAGGGTGCATCAGTTGCCCCCTAAAAATGAAAAGTTCCTCCGATCATGATGCATTTTTGTTTTTCTGTTCCTTTTGGTAAGAAAACACACTGGGTGAAATATTTTGACAAAATTCTGAAGTTTAATGGTGGCACCAGGAGCTCAAAGTTATGGAAAAAGCTGCTATTTTATGACTTTTATGACAATTTCGATCACTTTTCATGAAACATTATGGCACCTTATAGAGTATACCAAATATCTTAGATACACATTTTTAGTACATATTCTAAATATATTCTCAAGCACAGTTTGAGTTTTAGCTGTTCATTGAACCATTGTTCAACTACTTTTAAACAATACAAATGTATTATGAATCACATTAATGCTTCTCAATCCCTTGCAAAGGTTCTTAACATGATCTCTGGGCCACAAGAAATCAATAAATGGAGTCCAACATTGTGATTCAAACCTTACGCGAAAACATAAAATAAGCGGTTTTTTGGCAAAAAATGAACCTCATGGTGCCACCATTAGACTTTTGATTATGGTCAAAAAATTTTACAGGATGTATTTATTGGTGAAAAGGAACACCCAAACAAAAATGCATCGGATTTTATGAAAGTGAGGGCAACTGATGCACTTCAAAACAACCCATGCATGCACTCCAGTGGCTGATATAATGCGGGTAGGTCATGGATTACGGAAATATAATTTTTTTTAAAAAAGATACAAAATACAGAGTGGTTACAGATTTTAATACGATGCTAATAATTTACAGATCGGTCATGGACATTTCAGTATATTACAGATTGCTTACCGATTTCATATGGATGATGCATCACGGATAAAAAAAAAAAATTAAGATGTCTAAAACAATTAAATGTTTGGACTGCTGAAGTTCAGAATTAAAATATTTTACCTACATTTATGTTTACTTTACTTTATTAATTTACTATTGAGATTTCATGGAAAATAATCATATATCCGTGAATAAAAGAGCCGTGCTTTGTGTTTGTGTAATTTTTTTATTTTGCGTGAATCCGTGATGAAATCCGTGACTTCATGATGCAACAAGGCTATACGTAGAAGGATGCCTGGGGAAAAATAGGACGTGCTCAGACATCACATGTAAACAATGACCTGATTGGTCAGATGTTTTATTGGATCAGGTCCAGGCCTGAAAAAATCACTCTGGAAGCAATCTTACTGATACCGAAAACCCCAGGACTGGGCTATAGGGATCGTTATTGGTCTGGTGTGAGCACCGACCACACAAACTGCAGGGGACCCATTTAGTTATAGTGAGAGTTATCAGTATTGTGGGACCGGGCCTTAAGAACTACATACATTCAAGGGCCTTTTTTTTTTTTTTTCCTCTTTTTTCCTCCCTGTTTGCATTCGGACCACCCGTAGGAATGCTACAGTGATGTAAGCTGGCCGATGGTTGCTATTGAGGTATTTCACCTGACGTCACAGGGTCACGTGACGCCCCGGTGTCCGCCATTTTGAAGGTCAAGCTAGCTAATGTCAACAACATAGTAGCTAGTATGTTACTGTAGCAATGTTTACGTTCAGTCATTTGGATGACTGTTAAAACCTTTCAGTCTCAAGTTTTTCCTTTACTGTATTTACTAGTTTACTGTAATTATGATCCGGCAGCTATTTACACCGGATCCAGTGTAAATAGCTGCCGGAGCGCGCTCCAGCTTGCTCCCCCTCAAATTAAGCAGCGCGCTCCGGCTTGCTACCGGAGTGCTCCGGCCGAGGTTCCGGAGCACTGCTTAATTTGAGGGGGAGCAAGCCGGAGCGCGCTCCGGCAGCTATTTACACTGGATCCGGTGTAAATAGCTGCCGGATCATAATTACAGTAAACTAGTAAATACAGTAAAGGAAAAACTTGAGACTGAAAGGTTTTAACAGTCATCCAAATGACTGAACGTAAACATTGCTACAGTAACATACCAGCTATGATGTTGTTGACATTAGCTAGTGCTAACAGCTAGCTGCTAGTACACTGCTACAACACAGACACCGACCCTAATAATACAGTTCTTGGTCATCGCCTGGTAACAGCAAATTTATAACGGGCCATGTCTCAACAGACTAAGAAGTTATTTCAATGACATTTAATAACATTTTGTTTATCCTGAGGACCGAAAGTAAATGAAAATGTGAACAAACCTTAGCTGTAATAAGATGGCGACCACCGGCTCCAGGGACGACCCGCTGATGTAGGCATGTTACCCAGCCTGACACAAAATATTTGTAGGCATCCAAACTCTTATACGCTTTCAGATCAATACCTGTGTATGGCGATGGGTTTTTAACGACATAGGTATACAGATCATGTGGGCCGAAGTCAGGTAAAGACGAGGGCTTCGTGTACTTCCGTACGTCAGTGAACAATCCTGGTGGAAGCAGGTAAACGTTGTTCTCTAAGCTTGCTAACCTCAATTTTTGCAAATACCTCTCCCTCTGCTCGCCCTGTAAATGCCCTACGTCGCTGGATAGTGAAGGTGTTTTCTGCATCTCGCTCCTTTTTCTTTTATGTTTTTCGTTTGTCGCCTTCCTCGCATTCACACCGATTCGAGCCGTGACGTCCAAAATGGCAGCCTAATGATGCATCACATGACTTGGTCACGTGGGTGAAAAACCTCAATAGCACCATCACTTCTGTGCAACATACAACAAGAACAAGAATCAACATCATGTTGTATTTCCTCCGTCGTGTATGCACACTCAATAAACCTGGACTTCACTGTCGGTCCATTTGTGTGTATTATTTTCTTTAATGCTAATGTTCAGAGCTGACGTTTACACATCTAACGTACATCTTTACACAGATTTTAAAATCGCTGGTTGCCGGTGTTTCACTGGCTCATGTGTTCGACCAATCACTGTACGCTTACATCACTCATGGTTCCTCTTGTGCCGTAAAAAGAACTTACCCTGAAGCAGGAGCTTAAAAAGTTCCTCAAAACAGCGTTCTAAGAACTACAGTAGTTCTTGGTTCCTGCAGTGTGGACACACAGAAAAGAGGGAATTTCCTCTAAGAACTATGGAAAGGTTCCTCCGGTCCGAAAGCCGGTCTGTTCCAGAACTTCTCTTGTATAAAAACGTGATCTGTAGCCTGTTTGTGATGTGGAGCTTCACTTGTTCTGTATCTTTCAGCACTATGCATCGATCATGAAGTACATCAGTCAGCCTCCTCTGCTGCTGGACGTCCACATCCACAAACCCCTGCTGCCTGCACGCACCTGGATGGACTCCCTGCTTGCGTTCTTCCCCGGCCTGCAGGTCAGATGCATCTCCTGTACACCTTCACCTTAATTAATAGCACCCCTGAGATCTTTTATCATCACTGGTGATGGCACATGGCTCCTGTCCTGGCATGACCTTTACTCTCTCTTTAAACTTGCTCGTAAATGTAATTCAAACTTGTTCTGACTTCATCAATGATTTACAGATAGAAAGTCCAACATTAGGGACTCTTGAAGCACACTGAACCCATAAAGTGATCATAGGATTTGAACACTAGCAATTAAAAAGCTTGCATTGGAAACCATTTTTCAAGAATTTTAAATATCAATGATGAACAGATAAGAGGATGGATAAATGGAGGAATAGAATGGTGAGGAATACATAGAAGTCACCAAAGACGGGGAGTTTTACTGACCGTTTTATTCACTAGTACACCCCCACCTCCCCCCGTACTTCTCCTGAGGGAACGCGAGAGGTTCTCGATAAAGCTGTACCCCAAAGCAGGACTACTTTCTGGAATGCTAGCACCATTAACCATCCAAAGAACCCTTGAGGAACCTTTTAATTTATTAAGTATGTACTGTATATACTGTGCTGTGGAAAAAATATTTGCCCCCCTCCTGATTTCCTTTCATTTGTCACACTGAATGTTTTCATATCCTCATACAAAATGCAGTATTGGATACAGAGAACTTGAGGAGAAACAATTTTATTTTTTTGTTTAGCGTAAGCAAGAGAAACTAAATGTTTCTGATGATGAAAGACTGGAGATCAGGAATTCTGAACCAGTCTTCTTTGCAAGAATTTTTTTTTTTTAGTTCAGCCACTTCGAAGAGGTTTCGAGCATGTAAGCTTTCACCACAGCATCTCGTCAGGACTTTGACCAAGTCGCACCAAATTCTTAATTCTGTCACAACCACTTTTGTCAAGGAACATTTATTTACATTGCAACAAGTTGTATTTGGCGGGTGGCTCTGTTCTGGGACCTCCCTGCCCTTCCACATGCATATGTGGAAAGGCTGAAGCAGGGAGAGCTGCAGCAACTCCACAAACAACAAAAGGGTACCAGGGCTCCAGACTAACTTTTTGCACTGGTTGCACTGGTGCGCCTAACTTTTTTTTTTTTTTTTTTTTTTTTTTTTAGGTGCACCAGCCCAAAAGTTAGGTGCACCAATTTTTTTTTCAACTCTATCACATATGACATTTAACATCGGCGTTTCACAGATATTTTTTTATTTCTGTAAAATACATTGAGAACAAATAACTTGAAAATCATTTGGCAAACAAACAGTCGTCATTAAGACAGCACAAATAAAACAACAAGACAAGGTTAACACTCCTCTCTAATAGTCATAGACATGCTGTATGTCAGCATACAATGCAAATGCATATGTAAAACAGAACAAAACATGGTAATCGATAAGAACATTACCTTTTACTCCAAGTGTGTGTGTGTGTGTGTGTGTGTGCGTGTGTGTTCAAGCCTCAGATGACCAACTCTTGTAATGTGGCCTTCTTGCCCTTTGGCCTTGGCTGAACCAGGCTGCCACACTCTCCCTCGTGTCAAAGTCCTCCAGACTTGGCCCCTCTACACGAATTCTTATTAAGTCTCCAACTGTGGATGGATGAAGGGATGCCCGTGCATCAGATTTTATTCTTTTTTGCGTGGAGAACCCCCTCTCGCACACTGCAGCTGAGACTGGGAGGACCAGCATAATTTGAACAAGGTGTAGGACGTTCTGGGAAATGCATCCAAGAAGTTAAATTCAGCAATGTTAATATAGCAAACTGACACAAACTTAAATTATTATATATATATATATATATATATATATATATATATATATATATATATATATATATATATATATATATATATATATATTGTACCTTGAAATCAGTGCAGTAGGGCTCCCTTGTTAGTATCATCTCCCAAAGGCTGAGGTAGGTCTTGTCCATGAAGAGTTGTGAAATCAGCAATTTGAGACCTTGAAATTCCTCCTTGGCTTGGTTTATGTCAACAGAATTTCTGAAAATAATTACACAGATAATCAGTTCACATTCACAGCATACCTATTATCAGACATATTACATTGTCGAAGTAATTCACTATCTACCTTTGAAGAACTATGGAGAAGTGATTGAGCAGAAAGTCCAGATCCTCTGCACCATAGTCTACAAGGTCTTCTCTCATTTCAGGCCAGCATTCGTGGTTAAAAATATTAAAGGCCTTGACAGCCTGTGTTGTGCTCACCAGGGAATGCTCCCCTACTGTAAGAAAAGCTACATTTTAGTAAATGCACAATGTGCATAATTAACAGCAGTTTTGTAGAGGATGTGGTAACTACACTTGCCTAGGATGCTGCTAAATCTGGCCTTCAGGTGGTTCAACGTTGACACAATTGTTGCACCCATTGCTTTTTTTAATTTGGTGCCAGCAAGTCCACCCGTCAGCTCGGATGCCTCACCTTTGAGCGGTATTGTCTGTGTTGCAAACCAGATGTTTTAAATGTTGGAAATGTTTGTACAAATACACTGTTCACTGTGTAAGTGCTAGACAAAACCATCTGTATGCCTGGAATGTGTATGTTGTTTCCTGTGTATGCTGCCGCTGCCTCTTCTGCTGTGTCAGGTCAGCCAAGAACTCTGCTAGTCTTCCGCCCAGCTTAGGCCTTGCAAGCCTTGCCTCTGTTGTCATCAGCAGCTTGTCAAGGCCGCACACTGCCTGTTTACATTTAACATTAAGGTATTAATAACACAGCTAATGTCCAGAAACACATCTCCAGCTCAGGTTTACTTATATCTCTTACTTGTGGTAGGATGACCTCGTCTTTTTGAAGTAAGAGGCTGAAATGGCTAATTCCACTGAATATATCAGTGATAAAATGGCAAAAGGCCACAAAAGTGGAATCCTCCATTGACTTCTTGACCTGTATCGTAAAACAATAGTCACATAGTATAATACAGATTAGCTAGTTTCATTAAACGAATTCAAGGGTATAAACTAAACTAATTTAGTGACAATATGTACTGGCCTTTGCAGCCCGGCCTGCAATGTCTGCATTGGTAGCACTCCCGGCCAAATGGTCCATATGGTAGTATACAGCAGTGAATTGCCCTGGCTTCAGAAATGTTTCCAGTGCTCTAGACACATGTGGGAGCCACCTTGTCCCCTTCACTCCACTGGGCATCAAAGGGCTTATCCCCAAGTCAGCTCCAATGGCCCTCAGCTCCCTCATTGATTTTGGGCTGAAATGGTAGGTTTTCCAAATCAGATGCAGAAGGTCATACAACTGGCCGATTAGCGGATTTTCCCTTTGCACAGACAACATTGCCAATTCCAATCTGAAAAGAAGCACAATTTCACATGTAGCCATATCAATTCGATTCAGTAATATGACCCTTGGGTAAGTTCTAATTTGAAGAGAAAGCTGGTCTCACCTGTGAGGCATGCAGTGGAAAGGGATAATGTGGTCCCCTGCCTCCCTCTGCATCAGGGCTATGACGCCGCCTTTGCTTCCCAGATTTACTGCCGCACCATCCGCACCCAGGGCAACTGTCTTATGTAGCCAGTCACAGCACTGCTCCCCAAGAGCTTCAAATGCCTGCTTTGAGGCTGCATAAAGTCCTATGAAGAAATTATAAAGGCAAAAAATGACTAGGGTCTATGAAATCAATATTTTTAATATAATGCAATCCACTTTTGATTTTTCAATATATCCTATTTAAGTAGAATATTACACCACAATAATTATACTATTATATAACTATAATGATAAATATAATGTTGCAGAATATTGCTGATTGTAAATATACCGAGTTTGCGATGAAAAAATGATTATTAGCTATATTATTATGACGACCACTAGAGGGAGCATCTTACCTTGCGCATGTTCATGTTCAACTTCGACGTGACCGATCAACAGGTTGACAGGCTTCCCTCTCCGCAAGCAACGTCCAAAGACGATGACGCACTCTCTCGAGGAAACATCCATGTCTCCGTCAATGAGAAGTGACATATATTGGCTGCTCGCTATCTCCACACTCGTTTTCCCCTTTAGGGTGTCTGCTATAACCCCTATAAACTGGGCGCAGGCCATGTCGTTGCTATATGTTGGGTTTATAGCCAGCCCATTTCTTTTGTGAAGGATAACTTCTGAACGAAACTTAGTGAACGGGAGTTCCTCTCTGGCTATGTTATATGCGATGTTAAATTTGGCAATCATCTCGGCCTCTTCAGCTGACCTATTAGCAGCTGTCTGGCGCTGAAAAGCATCGGGAAGGGGTGAAACTTGCGCAGTGCATTTATCCCGGCATGATATATGTTTCGCGGATGCACTGTGTTTTTTAAGTGTCTCAATTCGAAATGTATTGCACCCGGTAACAAAAGAAGTATTGCCTGCCATGGTCTTTCCGCACTCCTTGCAATACATGCAGAACATAACGTTCTCCTCTTTACTATGCCCATGGGCGCAGATAGAGGGGGGGACGGGGGGGATTCGTCCCACCCAGATTTAAATTCACCTCGTTCGGTCCCCCCCACTTATAGGGAGGAAAAAACGTCTATGCTGTCTTTCTTTGCATAAGGCAAACCTCACGGAAAAATCAAAAGACTAATTACCATTCGGTTTATTGAGGTGCACAGCAGTACATACATAGTTGCAACTGCGCAGACTGCACAGGTTGCGAGCTCGAGCTTGGTTGCTATGGTTACCCACAAGTTTGACAGGCATATCAGGGACAGCGCCTCCTAGTTCAGGACCCCAACACGGCATGATGAAGGGTGCCAAAAGGCAGAAAACGATTGCATTGTTTTAAAAAAAAAAAAAGACTGTAAGTAAACTGTGCCTTACTTTATCATATCACCTTGCAATTTTTTGATACTCTGTTCAAAGTAATGTCGTAGTGAAAGTAAAATCGTACGGAGTAGAGAAGCCTTTCTGGTAGCCTCCTTCTTTCGGTGGCAGCCTGTACCGGTAGATACAGTGCTCAGAAGGCAGTTTTAATGTTTAATCTGGCGTTCCCTGCCATAATTTCAGCGAGCATAGTGTTTCATAAGGAAACTTTGCGAAGAGTTGTTGACTGACTGCCGCTCACGCAACACACAGGCATAGTTAGAAAGTCAGGATGCACTGGTTTACACTTTACACACACACACGTAGCCCAGCCTCTTGCTATGTTTAACAGTTGGAACTTAGCGGTTTTAAAACTAGTTTTGCAATTTGTGCGTGATGATAATGTGTAAACTTTGGATTTCCATAGGCTATGTTAAAATGTTATCATTGTCCTGGCCTGCAGGTAGTTCCTGGTGATGGCAGTGAGGGAGGTGAAATAACATGTATACACACTACCGTTCAAAAGCTTGGGGTCACCCAGACAATTTTGTGTTTTCCATGAAAAGTCACACTTTTATTTCCCACCATAAGTTGTAAAATGAATAGAAAATATAGTCAAGACATTTTTCTGGTCATTTTGAGCATTTAATCGACCCCACAAATGTGATGCTCCAGAAACTCAATCTGCTCAAAGGAAGGTCAGTTTTATAGCTTCTCTAAAGAGCTCAACTGTTTTCAGCTGTGCTAACATGATTGTACAAGGGTTTTCTAATCATCCATTAGCCTTCTGAGGCAATGAGCAAACACATTGTACCATTAGAACACTGGAGTGAGAGTTGCTGGAAATGGGCCTCTATACACCTATGGAGATATTGCACCAAAAACCAGACATTTGCAGCTAGAATAGTCATTTACCACATTAGCAATGTATAGAGTGGATTTCTGATTAGTTTAAAGTGATCTTCATTGAAAAGAACAGTGCTTTTCTTTCAAAAATAAGGACATTTCAAAGTGACCCCAAACTTTTGAATGGTAGTGTGTGTGTGTGTGTGTGTATATATATATATATGTGTGTGTGTGTGTGTGTGTGTATATATATATATATATATATATACACACACACACAAAATGGAATCATTTGCTGACAGCTCAGTCCCCCCCAGTTCAAAAATCCTATCTGCGCCCCTGACTATGCCTCAGCCAAGGAAACTGACTAAGCCATTCTCTTCGAAACGTGTACATCTTTTTCTTTAGCTCGGGTTCATTTACCGTTTCTGCTGTCTCTGCTGTGGTCTCGTCATCTTTGTCTTTCTGTCCCTCCATGGACACAGAGGCCCTTGCACTAGGAACAAAAAAACTATCTATAGTTCGTTTCATTGTACTAGTTCATGACTAACATTTAGCTACATGAATGAAATGTGTTCAGCTATCCCAGTCAGAGAACTCCCGCGGTCGAATTCCCGCGGTCGAACAAATGACGTACAATGCTTTGACAGGCCCCCATTTCGACTGGATACTGAAACCTTTGTTTTGAAATTATACACAATTATGGCTTGGGAATACTTTATGGTTGTGTTCTTTTTGTGGTTGACGGAAGGAGACTAGCATAGCATTGGAGCTGGACAAGGTTAGTGTGGGATGCCGTGGCGCTTCGTGACTCGTAACATTTAATGATGCTTTATTATCTCGAGCTTCCATTTACTCAACGATGTCGCTGTCTAATTGTATCAGTCGGTTTGTTGCTGAATCACAGCAAAGCCGAGCGTAGCCTGTGCACCACTGCACTATGCAGTATGCAGAACAGTCTGCGCGCACCGCTGTAAACAGTTAGGTCTGGCAACGTTCGATCCCATTGTTTTAAAGGCAGGTAGCCTACTCAAGCGGCCGAATGTTGATGTTTTGATCTACGGACGTGGTGGCTATGATATATTTGCAGCTTACAAGCATTACCCATTTGCGGGGTAAAATGGAAAGGTTAGTCTCGCGTCCCCCACGCCCACCTCTCCCTCAGACAGCTGGTCGCACCGGTGCGACCAAAGATTTTTTTAAGGCGCACCACTCCGAAATTAAGGCGCACGTGCGACCAAATTGGTCGCACTCTGGAGCCCTGGGTACAGAACAGAGCAGGCATCAATGACAACAGAGATGACGTTGATTTAAGGTCGGAATATGAGACCTCCCTGCCCTTCCATGTGCCTGCATGGAACGGCTAAAGCAGCAAGGGCGGCAGCAGCGGAAGCGACATGCACTAGGGATCTTGGCCTCTTTGACAAGGGCCAAGTGCAATGGTTAGATGACTGGGTCAACACATCTCCAAAAATTGTAGGTCATGGTGTTCCGGTATGCAGTAATGATCTATCAGAAAGTGGTCCAAGGAAGGACAATCTGCAAACCACAGAAGAGCACTTGTAGCACAACTGCTGAAAATGTTAATTTCAGGGTGCTCATGCTGACTCCTGTCCACCAAGAGAACAAAAACCATTATTCATCACACGTCCACTTGTGAAATTCCTCTCTGCATTTAACCCATCTGAAGCAGTGAACACACATATGAGCAATGAGCACGCACACGTACCCAGAGTAGTGGGCAGCCATGCTAACAGCGCCTGGGGAGCAATTGAGGATAGGTGCCTCGTTCAAGGGCACCTCAGCCCAAGGCCACCCCATGTTAAACTAACCGGCATGTCTTTGGACTGTGCGGGAAACCGGAGCACCCGGAGGAAACCCACACAGACGTGGGAAGAACAGGCAAACTCCATACAGAAAGGCCCCTGTCGGCCGCTGGGCTCGAACCCAGAACCTTCTTGCTGTGAGGCAACACTCCACCACCATGCTGCCTGAAAGTGCCTACAATAGGCATGTGGGCATCAGAACTGGACCATGAAGCAATGGAAGAAGGTGGCCTGGACTGGGTTGTGAGGCGACATCACAACAGATCCAGAAATGACCTTTCATGAAAAGGGGTGGAGGTGGGTTGCAAAATGGCTTCCAGAGGAAGCAGCAAAGGTAGGCAGGTTAAAGCAGCTTAAATAAGGTGCTCGATGAGAGAGATGCCAATAGAATGCATCGAAGGGAATCGGCTGAGCCGACGGCTGATGTGGGCTGGCTTGAGATCAGCTGATGTAGCTGGGATTGAGGGCTGAGCTTGACTTCGTGGCCTGCTAGAACTACAGTACGCTACGCTCGATTTTTGTTTCTTTTGAATCATTCAGAGGTGGACTTTCTCATGCTTCCGATCATTGTCTGGTTGCAGGGCTGACGGTAATCAAGCATGGGTGTGTCACATTTAAAGGAACCCAATTATCATTTAGGGGGCAATTATTTAATTTTTTTTCCACACAGCTGATCTTTGGATAACTTTTTTTCCTTCAATAAATAATTATTATTTTTTTTAAATAAACGCTGCATTTTGTATTGTGTTGTCTTTTTGTCTTGTATTAAATTTGGTTTGAAGAACAGCTTAAAACAATTACTTGTGGTGTGCATATATATAAAACTTATTAATATATATTAACCCCCCCCCCCCCCCTTCTAATTGCACGCTCTTAGGTGCTAAAAGGAGACATCCGTCCGGCTATAGAAACCCACGAAATGCTGTATCAGGTCACGAAGAAACACAACTTCCTCCCTGAGGTAGGTTCATTTTTCTTAGTATTACAGTTTTGAGTGTATCTTAACACCTTAACTCTCTCTCTCTCTCCCCTCCTCCTCCCCCACCCCCCAGGCCTTCACTACAGATTTCAGGGTTCACTGGGCGCAGCATCCACTGAGACCCGAGTTTGCAGAGAGCACCTACTTCCTTTACAAGGTGCGTGCGAGCGAGCGTGTGGTGGCGTTTTATTTATTTATTTATTTATTTATTTAAATTTTTTCTTAACAGCAGGTTTCAGTGGTTTCCCCCCCCCAGTGTTGCGGTTATAATGTCCTCCTTTGAACAGTGCCTGTATTATATCTCAGACTATTTGCACTACGTGTCGTATTTACACTTCAGGGTGTTGACTTGGCATTTCGAGTCCCCTGTGTGTTTGTACAGTAATGCTCATGATGATGATGATGATGATGATGATGACGCGTTCTCCAGTTCAGGATCCTGCTGAACAGGATCTGGTTCCTCTTTACTTCACCGAGTCAGGATGGTTTGTTGACCCAACTTGTCCTCAGTGGATTAGAACCCTGTGGAGTGAAATCACAGCGCTGACGTTTTAGGAAACGCGTTTCGAGCCAATGATTTCTTTTGAGTCGATTATTTCTTCAGATTTTAAAGAAATAAAAATAAGACTGACGGTAGGTTATGTTAATTAAGTGGATCATTTAATAGATAGATGTTTATCACAGTAAACGTATGTGTCTCTATACCCATCTAAAGTTTCTCATATGTCAATACCATATCATTTTTAAAATTGTGTAACATTATTATTGTTAAATGTACATTTAATTTTATATATTTATACATTTAATAAAATAAACAACTTTATTAAAACAGTAATAAAAGCAATAATGGTGAGTGATAATAGGTTAATTGATGGATTAATTATAAGTAAAGCAAATAAAACCTGAATGAAAAGTTTGCAATTTAATGCAACAAAAAATCTGAAATTCTTTCTTCAAAAAAGTATTCCCTATTCTTTCTGTCTTTCTCCTTCTTCCTCTTCTCTTTCTCCTTCCCCGTCTGTTCTCTTCCTCCCTCTCTTCTCATCTCCTTCTCTTCCTCCTTCTCCCTCTTCTGTTTTCCTCCTCCGCCATCTCCCTGTCTTCCATGAAATATGTACCTATATTGCTAATGAAGTGTAAAGGTCAGATGGTGGCAGGATTTTAAAGGGGTAAAGAGAATTATCTATCGAAGATAATTAAGATGACGAATTAGTGTTTTACAGAAATAATAAACATGATTAAACTATAATACATTGCACAGGTCCATAATTATTCGTATAATTTCTGACACGCTGCAAGAGGAGCGTCCGTCCTAACTGCACCATCCATTCGCTCGTGAATCCTTCCAGTCTGATGATAATTTCTCTGGGGTTTAGAAATGTAAATGTCCTTGTTATTTAGTGTCGCTCTCTAACACTTCCTGATGATGTAACTCTCCCAGGCCACCAGGGACCCGTATTACCTGGAGGTGGGACGCACCGTTCTGGAAAACCTGAACCGCTTCGCTCGTGTCCCTTGTGGCTTCGCCGCCATGAAGGACGTGAGGACAGGAAGCCATGAGGACCGGTGAGAGACACAGCACGGCACTGATTTATCCCATGATGGGTCCCCCCCCCCCCCTTCACAAATAGTGGAAGATCTGTCCTAATGACCAGGTGGTTGTGGGGTCAAATCCCACACCTGCCAATCTGCCCTTGCAGGGCTGTTGAGTCAGAAATGAGCCCTAAATTTTCTGCTTGTAGTCAGGTTATTGTAAAAGCCCCTCAGATTATCACACCGTCACTGTGTTGAGTCCATCATGCGTTATATGACCTGTGATTCCAGGTACCTGGACTCACAGGAGTTGATGTAGGTCATTAGATACATCAGAATTGAAAATGCAGGTATATTGCAGATTAAATTTGTGTTAAAGTGAACTGAAAGGGTGTTGCGGTGTAGCTGCAATGTCCCTTTTGAGGATTAATAAAGTAGTTGTCTGTCTGTCTGTCTGTCTTTCAGCATGGACTCGTTTTTCCTGGCCGAGATGTTTAAGTATCTGTTCCTGCTGTTCGCCGAGGAGGAGGATTTACCCTTCGATGTGGAGGACTACATCTTCACCACCGAGGCTCACCTGCTCCCCTTATCGCTCTCCATTGCTCCTCGCTCACACCCGCCCCCTGCAGGCAACGCCACAGTACTGCATGATGAGGTACTGATTTTAAATATAAATACACACAATATGATCATCATAAAACCCAGAATCACTTTGTAACACATCACAGTATTTTTATATCTACAGGTCTGTGCAAAAGTCTTGGCACCCCCTTTCCCCCTACAAACTTTGTTATAGATTTTCTATTTTATGACTTCTACATTTATTGAGTTGGTACAAAAACATTTTAGAGTCCAGAAATTCATTTTCCAACACAAAACTAAATATTACAAAAAAAAAAAGTTTGTATCTGAGCAGCGTTTTCCATAAGGGAGCACTTGTCAGATTTAAAAAAACAAAAAAAAAACCAACCATAATGAAGGCTGCTGGGTTTCGGTGCAAAATGAAGACGCGAGTGTGACAAAGTGTCCAGAAGAACTGCGGCTGGTTCTGTAAGATGCTCAGTAAAACCTACAGCTCATTTCCGTATAAAACTGCACTCATTGTACCTGAGACTGCTATTTTTAATTAATTTATTTTATTTTTTTAAGCAAAGGGTCATCTCGCACCAAATACTGACTTTTTTGTTTTATTTATTATGACTTATTGATTACTATTTATAGTGTGTGGGGTTTTATTTATTTATTTATTTATTTATTTATTTTAAATGTTGATTCATTTTTTTTTTTGGGAGCCATTTTTGGTCGACAGCGTTTCTTTACACATGCCTAACACTTTTGCACAGCACTGTATTGTCTTTTAATTGGTCTTGGCCTTCATCGAAAGTCCATTTTCCTGTTTAATTTCTTGCAATGTAATAGATTAAAACTGTTTAAAATCTTGTTAAATATTTCACTTAACATTGCATGTTTTCATCGATGTTGGTGTCTGCCACGATTTTGATCAGTGTGGTGCATGGGGTGGGCGATTTTAACAGGAATATATCACAGTACTGGAAGATGTTTACAATAAACGGTATGCATCACATGTGTAGGTTAGTTAACAAAACAGTAAATCTGTTCTAAAAGAATTGTTAATTGTAAAGATTCAGTCGAACATCAAATCATCTCATCTCGTTATCTGTAGCCGCTTTATCCTGTTCTACAGGGTCGCAGGCAAGCTGGAGCCTATCCCAGCTGACTACGGGCGAAAGGCGGGGTACACCCTGGACAAGTCGCCAGGTCATCACAGGGCTGACACATAGACACAGACAACCATTCACACTCACATTCACACCTACGCTCAATTTAGAGTCGCCAGTTAACCTAACCTGCATGTCTTTGGACTGTGGGGGAAACCGGAGCACCCGGAGGAAACCCACGCGGACACGGGGAGAACATGCAAACTCCACACAGAAAGGCCCTCGCCAGCCACGGGGCTCGAACCCAGAACCTTCTTGCTGTGAGGCGACAGCGCTAACCACTACACCACCGTGCCGCCCGAACATCAAATCAGCTGCCCGCAATTTGATTTTGTATTTGTTATAAAAACGTACTAAATGTTATGCTGACAGCATTCCTCTCGAATTACTGACCTTTCCATTTCCTTTAGATTTTATCATATCACGTGTTTGAGATTTACACTCCAGGTTGTCTCGGACATAATCAGCATTCTTTATATCACATAAGTCAGCGTTGATGTCAAACACATCCCTGTATCAGCTGCCTTGATATTTTATTCATCTTTATTATATAATTCTAGTACTTGCAAAGCACAATGTTATTTTAGACACATATTATTAGACTGTAACTAGGCATGCAATAATTCTCCCAATTCACAATTCGATTTGATTCATGATCTTTTAAAAAAAAAAAGTTATTACCCAAAAAAAACTTTATTTACCTATTCCTTTATCAACTTAAAGATTTCTTTTGTGAAATAAACTCTTCCATTTTCTTCATAATCAGTAATAATTTATGCACATTTCTAAAGGTTGGAGTAAAATATAATAGTCTATGAAAAATATTCCTTTTATTAAAAAATGAAAAAGGTTAACAAATAGGCCTTTATTTAATAATCTTGTATGAACATTTGTTCTGCCTCCATTTGCTTCTCTTTTTTTAATTTATTTTTAATTTTTTTAATTAAATGTACTTGTACACAATCTCACAACAGCTGTTTGACAATTTTGTGTGTTTTTGCAGCATTAGAGCTGTGTTACTTCTGCTCAGGGTGAAGTCACATGCATTCCCTCTAGTATACATTAATACACCCTGTGCTGTCTAAACAACCGAGTTATAGCTACGGAAAAACTAAGATATTACACAGCTTGTTAATAAAAATTATCATTTCATCAATTCAAATCATCAAATTTGTATCATGATTTATCTTTGCAAAATATGTTGTTACATGTCTAACAGCAACACATTCATGAGGGTGATCATCTCATCTTCCTTTCTAGTACACCGTGTTCACCCACTGCAATAACATCGACTTTATTAATTTAATCCAGTTTTCCTGTCTCTGAATTCCTCTCATTCCTGCTTGCATCGTAAATTTTTAAAACAGGAACCTGCGGAGCTAGACGACTCAAACTTTGAATGGACCTGTCCCAATACCCGCCTCCTTTTTCCTGACCCCGCCTACCCACGGAACCTTCGGGAGCCAATCAGGAGCGCGGTGGACAAGAGTTGCCCCCGCCCCACACCCCCTCGGTAAGAATTCATAAATGAATCAGTTATTATTAAGGTGGATTTTGTGCAAACATGGGAATGCGATGAATGTGCTGCTGACTGGAAACGTACAAGTTTAACTTTGTCAACTGAAAAAACAAAACACTCATGTTGTGCTCTTATAGGAAAATAATCAACAGTGGGATAGTGTGATGTAATGAAGTGGAGTTACTATACCATCCAAAAGTTGATTATTTTTCTAGAGCACACGATTGCTCATATCCAATGAATGTGGATAGAATAAAAATGGTCGTTCCTTCACCAGGCTGATGTCATGTTATTGAGAAACTGCAAAGTGTAAACTCCTCTCTCCTGACACTGGAGACTCCTTACATTCCCTTACAGAAAGAAAGCCTCACCATATCAATAATTATGGTACACACTGTTTTTTAAAAAAATCTGTTTGTGTAGCACTGAGTATGCAAATCCCTGAGGTTGTATTTGAATGAGTGTATTAATATTCTGACCAGTCAGATTGGAGAATTCAACAACTCTGTTGTATAATTTAAATAATATTGGCTGGCTTTTTTTTGTGGTATATCAGATATATTCCATTCAGCTAGCATGATACTGAACGAGTCGAAGACGAGTAGCTGAATGGAATATATCTGATAGACCAGACCTGGGCATTTTACGGCCCGCGGGCCGCATCCGGCCCTTTGGTTCATTCTGACCAGCCCGCGTAAGGTTAATTAGAAATTACAAAATAAACGTATTTTCTAATTTTACCTCATGCATGGACTGAATGTGCATTGCTTTTATTTTGAAGTTGTGTTCAACAAAAACGCAATGCGCGCGACATGAACATGACATGAAATCCCACGAAACCTAATCCCGCGATAACTACTTCCGTAATTTGTCCAGACCAACCACAAACTTGTACGTCATCCTTCAAACGGTCCAGCCAATCACATCGTGTGACGTTGTTGCGAGCAGGTCACAAGAAGACTTTCGCCCCCAAAATGTCTGCAAAAAGAAGAAAGGTAGATGCCGAATGCAGGGCTTTCAACAAAACATGGACCGCTAAGTATTTATTTACTGAAGTCAGAGATAAAGCCGTGTGTTTAGTTTGCGGAGAGCAGATCCGAAAAACTGAAAAACACCAAATGAGGTGATTAGACTACAAATGTGGGCATCATTATTATAATATGATGTATCTTGCTTGATATTTGGAGTAGAAAGACAATATTGTGATGTTTTTATTGTGTTTCGGGGTGAATGTGACTGAAAAAAATGGTACAAACGTTCACATTTTGTTAACCATTGTTTTGGGAAATTTGATTGAATAAATGACGACATTTTTTGTAAGGCAACCTCGTTTTTTCCATACTCTTACCAGTCTTAGCAGCTTGTAAAAACAATGTTATTTACTGCTTTATATAAAGAAATACAATTAATATTATGCAGAATTTAGTTCAGCCTTTTGGTCCGGCCCTCCACAAAATTTTCTGTTTCTCATGTGGCCCCATGGAAAAAATTATTGCCCACCCCTGTGATAGACCATGAAAAAAAGCCAGCCGATATTTTTATTTATTATTATTATTATTATTATTATTATACTACATACACATTCCTTTCAGGTGTTCATCGCGTCTTTCTCTTTCAAAATTCTTTCAAAATCTTCCATATTTAATGAAGCAAACCTGGCGGCCATGTTTGTTTTACAAATTGTCCCAGTTGCTCACTCGCTAGCGCGGATGTTTTACGTCTCCGACGTGTGACGTCATGTTGTCTTGACAACCATGCAACATCGTAAACCATATTCAGCCCTCATTCTCCATTGGGTAGAGTGACGTAATACACGTAGGATAAGCGATATGCTAACAATATTGCATGCTATTGAACCAAATGAATGAAACCTGCTAGAAGGGAATAGAACATGTTTTGATTCCATCGAAAAAGTGTCCTGTATGTATAATATACTATAAGGCATCTTTTAAACTGAATCGAATTGAATATTAATGCATCAGTTAGGATTGTGAAGCTGTTATTGATTAAAATGTCTCCGTAGTAGTAGTTAGTAGTAATAATAATTCCAATTTCTGTGTATTTCAGAGAGCCAGGAGTGGGTCGTGCTCCGTTGAGAGCTCAGGACTTCATGGCTAATAATCCGGAGCACCTGGAGCTGCTGAAGAGGATGGGGGTGACGCTGATCCACCTGAAGGACGGCAGAGTGCAGCTAGTACAGCACGCTGCACAGGTATATCATCCAACCCACCACCACTCTGTCTCTAATCAGCCGATCCCTCGACAGCAGCACGATGCATCAAATCACGCAGATACAAATCAAGAGCTTCAGTTAATGTTCACAATGTTCAAACATCAGAACGGGAAACATTGTGATCTCAAAGTGTGACTTTCTTTCACTGTGGCATGGGTGTTGGTTTGAGCCAGATGGGCTGCTGGTTTGAATATTTCAGAAACTGCTGATCTCCTGGGGTTTTCACACACAACAGTCTCTAGAGTTTACACAGCATGGTGTGAAAAACAAAAAACATCAAGTGAGTGAGCGACAGTTCTGCGGGTGGAAGCAAACACCTTGTTGAGAGGTCAGAGGAAAATTGACAGATTGGTTTGAGAGTTATTTTTTTATTTTTGCCAGGAAGGATATAGTAACTCATATATAATCACTCTTTACAACTGTGGTGAGCAAAAAAAAAGCATCTCAGCATGCAACAGCAGAAGAACAAATTGGGTTCCACTCCTACAGCCAAGAACAAGTTCCTAATAAAGTGGCCTGTGTGTGTGTGTGTGTAGGCGGTGAGTGCTGTAGCTGCTGAGGACGGCATGCGCTTCATGCAGGAGATGATGGAGCTCTCCAGCCAGCAGCAGAAAGAGCAGCTTCCTCCCCGCGCTGTACAGATCATCTCGCACCCCTTTTTCGGCAGAGTAGTACTGACCGCTGGACCTGCGCAGTTTGGAACGGACCTTTCGAAGAGAAACTTGGGGGTGAGTCTAGAAAACTAATCTCGATCCACAGTTCAATATACTGTCGTATAATTTTATTTATTCAGCCTTTTGCTGACTTTCTCTCTGTCCTACAGCCTTGACCGTGACGAAGTAGCGTTATTGTTCTTATCTCTCGGCCAAAAGCAGGATTTTGTTTTGAGATGTTTTTCGACTCTCTCGCTTTCTCTCAGGTGCGTGGTTTTGTGACGGTGGCCGAGCCGTACTCTGGCTGCACAGAGTTGAGCAACGCCCCGTTTGTGGCTGGCCGTATCGCTTTGCTCCAGAGGGGACAGTGCATGTTCGCTGAGAAAGCCAGAAACATTCAGAAGGCTGGAGCTATCGGAGGAATCGTCATCGGTGAGGCACACGGAGCATTCGGGGGGGGGGAGAAAAAAAAAAAGACATGCTTCTAATTACAGTTAGGTCCATAAATATTTGGACAGAGGCAACATTTTTCTAATTTTGGTTCTGTACATTACCACAATGAATTTTGAACAAAACAATTCAGATGCAGTTGAAGTTCAGACTTTCAGCTTTAATTCAGTGGGTTGAACAAAATGATTGCATAAAAATGTGAGGAACTGAAGCATTTTTTAAACACAATCCCTTCATTTCAGGGGCTCAAAAGTAATTGGACAAATTTAAATAATTGTAAATAAAACGTTCATTTCTAATACTTGGTTGAAAACCCTTTGTTGGCAATGACTGCCTGAAGTCTTGAACTCATGGACATCACCAGACGCTGTGTTTCCTCCTTTTTAATGCTCTGCCAGGCCTTTACTGCAGCGGTTTTCAGTTGCTGTTTGTTTGTGGGCCTTTCTGTCTGAAGTTTAGTCTTTAACAAGTGAAATGCTGCTCAATTGGGTTGAGATCAGGTGACTGACTTGGACATTCAAGAATATTCCACTTCTTTGCTTTAATAAACTCCTGGGTTGCTTTGGCTTTATGTTTTGGGTCATTGTCCATCTGTATTATGAAACACCGACCAATCAGTTTGGCTGGATTTGAGCACACAGTATGTCTCTGAATACCTCAGAATTCATCCGGCTGCTTCTGTCCTGTGTCACATCATCAATAAACACTAGTGACCCAGTGCCACTGGCAGCCATGCATGCCCAAGCCATCACACTGCCTCCGCCGTGTTTTACTGATGATGTGGTATGCTTTGGATGGTGAGCTGTACCACGCCTTCGCCATACTTTTTTCTTTCCATCATTCTGGTAGAGGTTGATCTTGGTTTCATCTGTCCAAAGAATGTTCTTCCAGAACTGTGCTGGCTTTTTTTTAGATTTTTTTATTTTTTTTTAGCAAAGTCCAATCTAGCCTTTTTATTCTTGAGGCTTATGAGTGGCTTGCACCGTGCAGTGAACCCTCTGTATTTACTTTCATGCAGTCTTCTCTTTATGGTAGATTTGGATATTGATACGCCTACCTCCTGGAGAGTGTTGTTCACTTGGTTGGCTGTTGTGAAGGGGTTTCTCTTCACCATGGAAATTATTCTGCAATCATCCACCACTGTTGTCGTCTGTGGGCGTCCAGGTCTTTTTGCATTGATGAGTTCACCAGTGCTTTTTTTTCTTTCTCAGGATGTACCAAACTGTAGATTTTGCCACTCCTAATCTTGTAGCAATTTCTCGGATGGGTTTTTTCTGTTTTCACAGCTTAAGGATGGCTTGTTTCACCTGCATGGAGAGCTCCTTTGACCGCATGTTTTCTTCACAGCAAAATCTTCCAAATGCAAGCACCACACCTCAAATCAACTCCAGGCTTTTTATCTGCTTAATTGAGAATGACGTAACGAAGGAATTGCCCACACCTGCCCATGAAATAGCCTTTGAGTCAATTGTCCAATTACTTTTGGTCCCTTTAAAAACAGGGTGGCATATGTTAAGGAGCTGAAACTCCTAAACCCTTCAATCCAGTTTTAATGTGGATACCCTCAAATGAAAGCTGAAAGTCTGGACTTTATGTCCATGTCCATTTATATAACTATAACTTGAATATGTTTCAGTAAACAGGTAAAAAAACAAAATTGTGTGTTGTGTCCAAATATATATGGACCTAACTGTATGATGTAGATAAATTGTATATTCCAAATTTTCTGGTTTAAAACAGCTGCTTTGGCAGCATTCTCCAATAAACTCTATTGTAACATCGCTAGATTAATTTGACTTTTTTTTTTTTAAATCAACCAATCAGCACAAAGGTATGTTGCATTGATTTCATGACGTGTTCTTAGGCATGCTGCATTAATATAAAAAGATGACAAAAACAATATGATGCAAAATTTTTATTGAAAATCCAGTGTTCGATAAATAATGTATTATTAACAAAATTGCTAAACCATTTGGTAGTTCTGTCATTTGTCTGTTAGTGAATCAGTTCGTGAATCCCTGTCTGACTGACTCACTGATTCACTCAGCGACTCACTGTCTGACTCACTCACTCGGCGACTCGCTGACTCACAAGGCACACAGTGTACACCTAAATTAAGAACCTGCAATCCATAGCTAAACTAGCACACAGTGTAAATTCTTAACAGTAATGTTTGTTTGCTAAGCAACTTAAGATTAAAATTCGGGTCATCGATATCCAGAATGGGCGGCACGGTGGTGTAGTGGTTAGCGCTGTCGCCTCACAGCAAGAAGGTCCTGGGTTCGAGCCCTGGGGCCGGCGAGGGCCTTTCTGTGTGGAGTTTGCATGTTCTCCCCGTGTCCGCGTGGGTTTCCTCCGGGTGCTCCGGTTTTCCCCCACAGTCCAAAGACATGCAGGTTAGGTTAACTGGTGACTCTAAATTGAGCGTAGGTGTGAATGTGAGTGTGAATGGTTGTCTGTGTCTATGTGTCAGCCCTGTGATGACCTGGCGACTTGTCCAGGGTGTACCCCGCCTTTCGCCCGTAGTCAGCTGGGATAGGCTCCAGCTTGCCTGCGACCCTGTAGAACAGGATAAAGCGGCTAGAGATAATGAGATGAGATGAGATATCCAGAATGGTTTAAAACCTGGTTTGAATTCACGATTTGTGATGCGGATTTTAAAAATGAACCACATTCAACAAACTGAGTCAGGGGGGTCACCCCAGTAGTGTGCATACTAATGCTACATGGGTTAAAATTGGTAACATGAAGTGAAACTGTGTTCTTGAATAAAGAAGCAAATAATAAAAAAAAAAAGTGTAATTAAATATTAAAAGCGCATAGTTTAATATTTTATTAATTTAATTTATTTTTTAATTGGAGCAAACAGAATTAAAGCGCACAGTACAGGCATTTGATGCTGCCATGATCTGATTGTGTGTGTATTTTTAGTGTAGAGGAAATCACTCAGCCAACCAGTGTGACCTCACATTTTCATGTTTTCTCTCAGACGATAACGAGGGCAGCAGCAGCGACACGGCACCGCTGTTCCAAATGGCAGGAGACGGCCGGAGCACCGACGATGTCATTCTGCCGCTCCTCTTCCTGTTCCATAAGGAAGGGAACATCCTGCTGGAGGCCCTGAAGGAGCACCAGGAGGTGGAGGTGCTGCTCAGTGAGAAAGCACGGGACAGAGGTGAGGCGTGTGCGCTCAAACAAGACTCGTTCGCTTTGAAATTTGGATCACGCGCTTAATTTTGCCCCAAAACCAGAATGCTATTGCGTTAAACACCTGGTTTTAGGGGCTAAATGATTTGATTCAAAATAGAGTTGAAGTGAGCCATCCTGATCGACTCCGGTAGAAAGGCACAACTGTTCACTCTGGAAATTTTACTTGCAGTCGAGACTTGATTTCTCAACTTCCTTCCTGTCTCTTTCATTCATTCTTTTGCTTTTACAATGAGGTTGTAACTCTTGTCTTTCTTCTGCGCTCTGTCTCTTTCTGCCTCCTCTCATCTGGTGGATGAACAGAAGCTATATTTAAGGGAAAAGCCCTGCCGGGCGCCCTGTTCGATGGCAGTAAGTGATCTACAGCTTTCTTCTTTTCCTCTTCATTCTTATTTTTTTTTTCTGTCTCTTGTTCCCTGATTTGATTCACTGATTTTCTGACTCACTCACTGTCTGAATGTTTGAATCTTTGTCAGACTTGCTCACAGACTGACTCATTCACTGGCTCAGGGTCTGAATGGTGTGGGGTTTTTTTTGTTTTGTTTTTGTCCCCCCTGACTCACTGTCTTACTCCAACTGACTCGCTCACGCATCTTTTGACTGTCTGATTTAAGCACTGACTCACCCAGTGATTCACTGAATCACTGATTGATTTCGTAGCTCAGTCTGTATGTCTGTTCAAGAAGGAGTTTGTGAATCACTCACTGCCTGACTCAATGACTGACTGACTCCCTGTCTGATTAACTCAATGACTCGCTGAATCACTGACTGATTTGGTAGCTGTCAATATGTCTGTTAGTGAATCAATTCGTGAGTCACTCAGTGCTTGACTCAATGGCTGACTGACTCTGTCTGATTCACTCGCTGAATCACTGACTGATTTAGTAGCTCAGTCATTGTCTGTTAGTGAATCAGCTTGTGAGTCACCCACTGCCTGACTCTGTCTGAGTGACACCCTGACTATCTGGTTGACTCATGTTTTCACTGACTCACAAGGTGCACAGCATACACCTGAATCGAGAACCCACAATCCATAGCTAAATTAGCAAGGTTACCACTTTGTTTTTCTGCTCATGTTGCAACATTCTGTTTCTTGTGCGACGATTATTCCCGCCTTCTGCTCCACAATTGGCTGTTCTTACTCACGAGCCATCTGCTGATTGGACAGTTGAGAAGCCAGATTATTTTTCACTATGATTAATCTCCAGGAAAAAAAAAATTGTGGAATACAGTTGGTGAAAAATATAACGCAGGTACGACAACACAGTGGCCAGTTGTCATGGTAACCAAGAAAGCTTAGCTAACATCACATACTCGTATCATGTTTCTCGGCTTAAAGTACAACAGAAAGCAAAAATTAACGTTTTCATTCTGGTTTTTGGTTCGAATCACCTTGAAATTTTGCAAAATGTTTGACGAGAAGAAATTAGCGTACGTGAACGTTCCTGAACTTGGCGTATTTTTGATCAGTGCACGTGTTGCAAGTCGATGTTGTGTTGATTTGATTTGATTACAGCTCTGTGATCCAATCTTTGCTCTCAGGTGGAGATGAAAAGGAAGAAGGGGAGGAGGAAGAGGAGGGCTGCTGTGAGGAGGACCACAGTCACCCTGCCCCCTCGTCAACACCTGACCAATCACAATCCACCACTGAGGACCAAGAAGTGGCGAGTGAGGAGACAGGAAGGCTGGAGGAGGGGCTAAGCAATGATGTACCTCTGACTGTGGGGGAGGAGCCTGTAGAGGACGAGGATCCTAATGAGCAGTCGATGGACTCGTTACTGGCGGATTGGCAGGAGGACTTGGAGGCGTTTAAACAGATGGAGAAGGACGAACTTTGACCTCGGAGTCCAGGGACAGGGCGGAGAACAGAGCCATAGTTATTTAAAGAAAAACAAAGACACTTTGGGACACACCTGGTGTACAGGACCGAAGACGAAGGCGTTATTCTCAGGTGCTTTTTCGGGCACAGAAGTGCTCACCTGTGCAAACGTACAGTCTTTAACCTCCACCTGGAACCAAATCCAAGACCAAACTGTCTCGTCTCGTCTTATTGTACGTCTTCCTTCTTTCAAATCCGTGTTGATTAATCCATTGAGTTGAGTGATGGACGTTAATTTGAAGTGATTTGCAGACTGATAACGAATAGGAGAGTTTACACAGCTGTTAATTATATGTGCAGAATCAAAAGGCCGTATGAACTCTTTAATGATTCGACTGTATGTGTGTATATATATGTGTGTGTGGTCCGTTTTTGTTTTTGTCTGTCATTCCTGGCACATCAACCTGAGAATCAAACTTTCAGTTCTGAATTTTCCTTCTTACCAATCTTGCCTGTAAAGGAACGGTTCATCGCAAAAGTAAGTTTACGCAAGCCGGGTTTTTTTTTTGTTTGTTTTAAGTTGTGACAAAACACGATGTGCGCGTTTTCCATTGAGTGATGTTCTGCAATTTTAAAGCTGGATTTTCTCCTTTCGTAATACTTTTTTTTTTCCCCCCTCCAGAAAGGTAGCATTTCCATTTGTTCTTTCAGATGATAATGTGACTTAAAAATACAAAAAGCATGCCAATTTTGTGAAATATTGCTTTATCGAACCATCTGAAAACCCTCTCATACGAGCGTAAAAACTTTTGCCATATTTAAGAGTTTTGACAAAATCCCCATGTTTTGCATTACGGGTTTTTTTAGTTCATGATTTCAGTGTGCATTAAGCAGGTTAATGGAAACACGATGACCGTGGACATGTATACGAATTCAAAATCGAGTCGTACATGAGCTGATGGCTGACTCGGTGCTACGCGCCTCGTTGTCTATAATCCATGTACGACGAGATTGAGTGGAAGAACTGTTTTATTCTATCCACATTCACTGGATTTTGACCAACAGAGCGTTTTTATTTTTTGCAAATTCAGTAAATGAAAACTTTCTCTAAGACGTCCGACAAAATCATTGCTGCTTAGACAGACTTCTTAAAAACCTATTGATGGCGGCACGAATTGATTTTCCATGTTTTTTTTGTAGAAAGTGCCGCCTTACTGTCGTGTCGAGGTATAGAACAGCTTTAGACATTTATTTAATTCTTCCTTGGACATTTCAGTTCCGTAATTTTCAAACTTCTTTGAGCTTTTGAACCAGTCTAAAAATAAAAAATTAAACAGGTTTTAATGCTTAATGATGAAGCATGTAAACAAACCAGTGAAATGACAGGAGCAATTTGTGAAAAATGCCATAATAATAATAATAATAATAATAATAATAATAATTTCTTGAAAAATAAAAAATTACATTCTGACCATCAAATCCCTTTTTTAATTTAATTTTTTTATTTTTGGGGGGTTTTGTTTTCGAGTAGAGTTTTTATTATCCTTGGCTGGTTCAGAAACATGCTCTGCCATTTTCTTTTTCTCTACTCGCAGTATATGAGCGGATATCCTAGTAGTAGAGTAGCCAATCCGAGCGCATAATTGCTCATATCCAGTGAATGTAGATAGAATAAAATGACACTTTTGATAAATGTGTAAACATTGGCATGAATTAGCATGCATTTCCGCCCTCTGGCTGACCTCAGATCATAATCGCCAAGTCCCTAAGCATCTCATGGTTATGGTGACCAAGTGTCCTCAAGTCAAGACTTCTATTAAACGAAAGAAGCAAACATCCGACACCAGTCATATTAGTTTATCGATAACGTTTGTGCCAAGGTGAAAAATGTTAAATTCGTTATTTCGATGAACCGTCCCTTTAACAATTAATTGAACTTCCCAGCTTGTGTGTGTGTGTGTGTGTGTGTTTTTGTGTTTTGTGAAAGCCAGTCAGACTAAAGAGCGTCCCCAGTTATCAAATCAGCTGCTAACTTGGGAAGAAGTGTCTAAAGACCAGGGCGTGTCTTTGTCTTGAGCATTAATCAGCCCTTATGTTTCCTTTTGAGTAACTGACCCAAACTGACAAGAAACCCAACACCACTTCTTCTTTCGTTGCCAAACATCAGCCCAAACCTCCTTTCATCCTCCAGGGGGCGCCATTTCCACCCACTGACTGAGCAGAAGAACCAGGAGCAGAGTCCAGGACATCAGAACCTGGATGATCAGAAATGACACTTTCACACTTTTGAAATGAGACGATATGAAGAAATTTGTATGAAAAGGTGGAAATCCGTGCACTGTGTGCAATAAACGGTACCGGCATGTTTGAGTTTAATGAACTTCTGTGTTTGTGATATATTTATTATTTTAAAGACAAAGTCCAGGTGAAGCAGCTCTGAACACTGACCAGGACATGAGCACTTTTATGGCAGTTTTATGGTGCACTTTATTGACTTTTTAATGATTTAGCACCCAGTTCAGTCTGAGTTCATAAACAGATCACATGTGAAACTGAAGCTGGACCTCCTGAGAAACTCTGAAGAGAAGTGCGTGAGTGGAAATGGTGGGAAAACTTGGGTGAGGGAATAAAATAAAATGATAAAATCAGCCTCATCTGGTTATGGAAAGCCAAACAGGTCATAAATGTCAAACATTCAAGTTCATGAATTATGAATTTTGTGCTGTGTAAAATTCCTTGTTTACAACAGAATGGTGAGGGTTCATGCTTCATCACTGATAATTAACTGGTCATGTCTGGTTTTGTTGTAGTACTTGGACACGTTACCGCTACGGTACTCAGGGAGAATAAACACACACGTCTCTGTTTGTTCTGTTTTCACTGCTGAATCTTGTTTCTGTATCAAAAAGTGTAAAATTGAATGAGAAATCAGTCTCTGAAAGTCTGGCCCAGAGCATCTCCGTTAGCGAAATACTTTATATTAAACTCTTTTGGTTGAGGATCTGCAACAGAAGCCAAGCTCTTGTTGAGAAAACTGGAATTGCTGAATTGAATGACAGCCAATTTTTTTTTTCCTCGAGACGTTTGTCATCACTGCTTCAGTATATTCGCTTTGTTCTGCCGCAACACTTTGTTGCATCCGCGTCAAGATCCACCGGTAAACAAATGCGGTGTGAAATTTGCATGTGTTTTTTTTTTTTTTAAATTATATATACAGTCACGTTGGATTGAAAGGAACACAATAAAAAACACAGTATGATGCAATGCAGTTTTTCACTGGACTTTATCTCTCTCTTTTACACGTTAACATCTTATCCTCTGAGTTATTAATAAAACGCATGATCTGGAGACCCTGAGCTATTCCCGTCACGCGGCGTCCGTTTGTCCTTCCGTCCGTCCATCCACAATTCACAAAAATCACGACTCCTCCCTGAGTTTTCACTGGATTTTGATTCAGATTGTTTTGTTTGGAAGATCAAATTGTTCTCATGAAGAGAAACTTGGCTAATTATGAACGAGTCTGGTTTCTCATGGTATGGCCGTTTGAGCTACTGCATCGCGGACGCTCTGGTTTGACTTTGTTGTAACGGTAATGACCCACCAATTAATGCAATTACGAAGCAAGAACGTTATTCTTGTCCGTCAGACCACTTTTACTTTGTACTGCTCTTCTTTTCTTGCACTTTTGCTCCCAAACCAACTTCAGTGACACTCTCTTGTGTCTAAAGACTGTGCGTGTATATAGCTTTTTGGAAAGACTCGCTCGATCTTGATCTCTCTCTCGTTTTTCTGTTGTGTTTTTTTTTTTTTTGCCCTGCAGGAATACATGGAGTTTCGAAGTCCAACTTCCCGCTTGGTCACACTTTGTCAGAGAGCCAACAAACTTTATATAACACCTCGGGACAACTTGCACACCATATACATGAGGCCAGCTCTGACTCCTGCTGAAATCATCTCCATCTTTCTTTTCCTCCATCTTTTTTTCTCCCGTTGGTGGTAATGCATTTTTGGCCTCAGTCATGATTCACTGAACAGCCATCAAACTTCATTTCATCACTCAGACAAACTGATCCAACATCCATCCGTCCATGGTTACTTCATCTCATCTCATCTCATTATCTCTAGCCGCTTTATCCTGTTCTACAGGGTCGCAGGCAAGCTGGAGCCTATCCCAGCTGACTACAGGTGAAAGGCGGGGTACACCCTGGACAAGTCGCCAGGTCATCACAGGGCTGACACATAGACACAGACAACATTCACACTCACATTCACACCTACGCTCAATTTAGAGTCACCAGTTAACCTAACCTGCATGTCTTTGGACTGTGGGGGAAACCGGAGCACCCGGAGGAAACCCACGCGGACACGGGGAGAACATGCAAACTCCACACAGAAAGGCCCTCGCCGGCCACGGGGCTCGAACCCGGACCTTCTTGCTGTGAGGCGACAGTGCTAACCACTACACCACCATGCCGCCTCTATGGTTACTTCAATTCAGTCTTTTTTTTTTGTAGTAATGTGACCATGATAGTTGTAAGGGCCAGTTAAGCAATAATAATTTAAGTTAAAAACAGTTAAAAAATGAATGATGATAATTTAAGAACATAGAAAAGAGTTTAGAACATAGAAAAAGAACCCAGAAAAGAGTTCCATGTTCTAAATCTTATGACGTTGGAAGCAACAGTCTTTTGACCGTGCGCCAGACCTTGTGACTTACCTTGTTGTTAAGTAAACATTTTAGAAAGACAAGGGAAGTTGTCATGTCTCGTCGCCCGCGTGGAAAAAGAGTGTTTTTTCGACTGACTCTAGAAATGGTACAGTAACCAAGGAAGAGCTAACGGAGTGCCATTACACTCCGACATCCAACCATCTGACTTGATCTGCGGCCATTTTAATGCCTTATCGATGTATGCACTGGCGATCTGTAGCTCATCCCCATAGTGTTTATGAAGCAGAAGCTTTGCTTCGTAGTAGCCTTTAGTCTTGACGCTAAAGGGCCTGTGTTTTGGATGCTTAACCCCTGGCCATCTCAGCAAATTCTACATACGAAGAATTAAGTGTAAAGAATGTGCATTAAAGCACCCAGACATTCTACACACACCAAAAAGGGAAGTTTCTGTCTCACCTGACAAGAGTGATGGTGGCCACGGAAATACAGTAAGTTCTGTTTCATCAGAGAAGGCTTGTGGTGTTCACAAAGAAGAAGTATCACGTGCTCAAGTTTCTATCGCTCAAGAATCTTGCAGCCTCACAGGGGCCGGAGAACCTGAATGTGTGCTGTCAATAGTACCAGTGAAGATTAAGTCAGAACAGTTCCATGTTCCATGTTCTAGATCTTATGATGTGACATCACTGACTGTGTATACCTTAGTTTCGAGTCAGAACACGGTGGAAGCAACACAGTCTTTTGACCGTGCGCCAGACCTTGTGATTTACCTTGTTGTTTTTAAGTAAACATTTTAGAAAGACAAGGGAAGTTGTCATGTCTCGTCGCTCACGTGGAAAAAGAGTGTTTTTTCGACTGACTCTAGAAATGGTACAGTAACCAAGGAAGAGCTAACGGAGTGCCATTACATTTAGTCAAAAGACTCGCTTAACGAGCGGAGCTGGAGTTGCACTGTGTATGTGTGAGAGAGCGGGGCCTGTTGCATGAAAGGAAAGAAGGAGAGCTCACCCAAGGATGCTGAAACAGAAACGGACTATTGTTTGAAATATTCTCCAAGACAAGGTACTGATAGATCCTCGTAATATCCAAGTGCGGTAAGACGAGCAGACGCGAAGTGGACAGTTACGGAGCTCGAGCCGAAATTAAAGGACGATTGCAAACAAAAAATGCAAGTTATGGATTTCTCCCTGTGAATTGTAATGCAAGTCTTGAATCAAACAACGTGGAGTTTGGCGTTATTTTGAAAGGTTGTATTGCACTCGTTTTATGAAGAAAGGTGACTTTGAAGAAAAGTGCTTTTAAACTTTTGCATACTACTTGAGCCTTTACTCTGCAATATAAGATGGCTAATGAAAAGGATCCAAGATGTCTTGAGGATACGATGGAACAGGGAAGGTCACGCAAGCTGGCAGAGAAAGCACTACAGGAGAAATTACAAAGGCACATAGCACTGAGGAAGCACAACGTAGGCGCTCTCACAAGTAAAATAAGGGACGTGGAGACATTGAAGAGTGATGCTCAAAATTTACAAAGAGTCAAAGAAGTGATGGAAAATGATTTTGCACTTCATTTACAGGGGCTTAGTCGCCACAACAATGAAGTCGTAAATCTTTTGGCTGAAGATGAAAAAATATATGACCAGGAAAAATGGTTTGAACCCAAAATGGCATCCATCACAAAATTTATGAAAGAAACTAAAAAATGGATTGCAGATGTACATGAATCTGTACTGCAAAGAGAGAAGGATGAGGACATTGACCTCCAAGATACTGTTACGCCAAGTGACAGCGTTTCTCAGGTTGATGTCAATGATGATGGGCACACCCGCCCACGTGGATCTCAAGTTAGTCGCACGTCATCCACAGCACGAGTCTCAGCAACACGCATTAAACAAGAAGCGGAACATGCAGCCCTGCTTGAACGTGCGGCTGCACAGAAGAAAAGGCAGCAGCTTGAGCTAGAAATGGCTGCATTTCAGGCTCAAAAGGAGACTGAAATGACCAGACTTAAAGTTGCAAAGGAAGAACTTGAGCTGGAGACTGCATTAGCTGAAAGTAGTGCAAAAATAAAGGTGCTCAAAGAATATGAGAACTCAGAAGATGGTTTGAGTAGCCACAGACAAGCACGAAAGCTACGAGGTGGGGACGTGAAGCAAGAAAGAACCGGCTTTCACGCACCACCATAAACGCGGCACAATGTGGTTCCACAAGATTTGAACTATAATGCGCCAACCAACAGAGATGAGGACATAATAAAGGTCATGCAAAATCAGAATGTAATTACTGAACTGCTAGTTAAACAACACAAGCGATCTCAGCTACCCGTGAAGGATATTCCCGTCTTCAGAGGTGATGCACTGCAATACAAATCGTTCAAAAGAGCATTTGAGCACTCAATAGAACAAAGGACAGACAATGATCAAGACAAATTGTACTTTTTAGAACAGTTTACAGCCGGTGAACCCCAAGAGTTAGTCCGCAGCTGTGCACACATGCCACCCAGCAAAGGCTACTACGAAGCAAAGCGTCTGCTTCATAAACACTATGGGGATGAGCTACAGATCGCCAGTGCATACATCGATAAGGCATTAAAATGGCCGCAGATCAAGTCAGATGATGGAAAGGCATTGAGTGCTGATGCAATGTTTTTGGTTGGATGTCGCAACTCTATGGAGGACATAGACTTCTTAGACGAGATGGACAATCCTACTAACCTATGAACAGTGGTATCCAAACTACCTTACAAAATGAAAGAACGCTGGCGTACTGAAGCTTTTGATATCAAAGAGCGAAGAGGC
Organism: Neoarius graeffei; assembly: GCF_027579695.1. Classification (NCBI taxonomy): domain Eukaryota; kingdom Metazoa; phylum Chordata; class Actinopteri; order Siluriformes; family Ariidae; genus Neoarius; species Neoarius graeffei. Next base: position 88,631,557 of record NC_083578.1, read on the forward strand.
ATAAGAGCAAGGTTTGCTGATTTAGTGAGTTACCGTACATAGACCACCAAGCTAAAATAATGCTTGATCCCCTCTTCGGTAATATACCAGACAGCCGCTCAGTCACAACTGGAAAAACTGAACACAAAGAAAGGTATCCTGCAAAGAGAGAGATCCGTGGAAGCAGTTTTGCCACAAACGCTTCATCTGAAAACCAACGGTCTCCAGGATCATATGTGAAACCAGCAAACTCAAGCAAGACAGGGATTGCCTTTGAGAAGCCATGTTTGTACTGCCAGCAATCTCACACCCTAGCTACATGTAGCCAAATCAAAATGCAGCCACACAAAGAACGTGTGGAGTTCTTGAAGCTAAAGGGCCTGTGTTTTGGATGTTTAACCCCTGGCCATCTCAGCAAATTCTGCAAAAGAAGAATTGAATGTAAAGAATGTGCATTAAAGCACCCAGACATTCTACACACACCAAAAAGGGAAGTTTCTGTCTCACCTGACAAGAGTGATGGTGGCCATGGAAATAAAGTAAGTTCTGTTTCATCTGAGAAGGCTTGTGGTGCTCACAAAGAAGAAGTATCATGTGCTCAAGTTTCTATCGCTCAAGAATCTTGCAGCCTCACAGGGGCCGGAGAACCTGAATGTGTGCTGTCAATAGTATCAGTGAAGATTAAGTCAAAAAAGGGTTACAAGTATGTGGAAACGTTTGCTTTCATGGATCCAGGAAGTACAGCAACGTTCTGCACTGGAGACCTGCAAAGGAAACTGAACATTAAAGGGAAACCAACACAAATACTTCTCAGCACCAAGGGTCAAAACAAACCTGGGGAACAGAAACTCATGAACAGTTATGTGATATCGGACCTGGAAGTGTGCGGACTGGAAGACAAGAAGTATATTCAGTTACCCAAGGTGTACACTCAACAACATACCTGTTCACACCGACAACATACCAAAGCAATCAGATATAGAGAAGTGGCCTTACCTCAAAGAAGTACGCTTGCCAGAAATAGAAGCGGACGTAGGCCTACTTATTGGAGCAAACTGTCCAAAGGCAATGGAGCCATGGTGCATCATCAGCAGTAGAGATGGAGGACCTTATGTGGTGAAGACTGCTGTTGGCTGGGTCATGAATGGGCCCATACGAAAAGAGTTCACAAGAACAATCAGTCAAACTGAAAAGGACCCTGAAAGGCAAAGGTCATAGACTGGTACCAAAATCCAGAATTGTGACACCCAAAGGCATTTTTGAGACAAAGTCGGCAAACAGTCTTATTTTGTCAATTTGGGTGTGTCGAATTCAAATCTGCAATATGCCGAGCTCTATCTGACCTCTGTTGACCTCTAGAGGTCATTGAACTTTGGGCCTGTAAACGTCTCAGCTGAACCCAGTTTCTCAGCTTTCTAAGGAATGAAATGTACTAAAATGATTAATGAAGTTAGCAAACGGCCTTGTTTGTTAAATGTTTGGGTGCTGAATTCATTTTTCATTTGTAAAACGACATATGACCTCTGATAACCTCAAGGTCATTAAATTTGGCCTATAGGCCTATGCATTTAACGGCATTTTTAAACTGACTTTACTCCCCCAAAAAGAATATGAACAGACAAAAAACAAATAGAAAGGAACAAATACAACATTAAATGCCAGTCCATGTACATGTGACGTACTTTTCACAATGAGAATGCCTCGGCGATCACCTTACATAACATTGCATTACATTTAGCGGTTATTGTTTATACAAAGCTACTGAAAAAAGGACAGATTCAGCAGCATACAAAATGTGGGGGCATACAGGGTATACAGGTTAATCAGGGTTAGTATATATGAGAGTTTTTTTCTTTGTTGTTTGTTTTTTGTTTTGTTTTAAACGGGGTAAAGCCTTTACAAAAAACAAAGAAAGAAAAAAAGTTCGTTAATCAGCCTAATTAGTGACTTGTTCATGAGACATCACAAAACCAGGAGTAACTTTTGTGCAGACTGATTAGATCTTCCAAACAAAACAATCAGACTCAAAATCCAGTGAAAACTCATGGAGGAGTCGTGATTTTTGTGAATTGTGGATGGACGGACGGACAGACGGACGCCGCGTGACGGGAATAGCTCAGGGTCTCCAGATCATGCGTTTTATTAATAACTCAGAGGATAAGATGCTAACGTGTAAAAGAGAGAGATAAAGTCCAGTGAAAAACTGCATTGCATCATACTGTGTTTTTTATTGTGTTCCTTTCAATCCAACGTGACTGTATATATATAATTTTTTTTTAAAAACACATGCAAATTTCACACCGCATTTGTTTACCGGTGGATCTTGACGCGGATGCAAGAAAGTGTTGCGGCAGAACAAAGCGAAAATACTGAAGCAGTGATGACAAACGTCTCGAGGAAAAAAAAAATTGGCTGTCATTCAATTCAGCAGTTCCAGTTTTCTCAACAAGAGCTTGGCTTCTGTTGCAGATCCTCAACCAAAAGAGTTTAATATAAAGTATTTCGCTAACGGAGATGCTCTGGGCCAGACTTTCAGAGACTAACAAACAAGGCCATTTGCTAACTTCATTAATCATTTTAGTACATTTCATTCCTTAGAAAGCTGAGAAACAGGGTTCAGCTGAGACGTTTACAGGCCCAAAGTTCAATGACCTCTAGAGGTCAACAGAGGTCAGATAGAGCTCGGCATATTGCAGATTTGAATTTGGCACACCCAAATTGACAAAATAAGACTGTTTGCCGACTTTGTCTCAAAAATGCCTTTAACTCCTTAAATAAGCACTTTTTTGAATTTTGGTACCAGTCTATCAAAGTTAGGACAGCATATGGAAAAATACAAAACAACGATAGAACGGAAATCACTTACCTTGGATGACCTGGCTGCCGCAGAAAAGGAGATAATTATGTTTAGCCAAAGACAGAAATTTGGAGAAGAAATCAAAGCTCTGCAAAAAGGCAAACAAGTCAGTTGCAACAGTCGGCTGTTCAAACTAGACCCAATTCTTCAAGATGGCATTTTGAGAGTCGGAGGAAGACTTAACAAGTCGGCTATGCCAGAAAATGTCAAACATCCAGCGATACTCTCTAAACACAGTAGAGTCGCCACACTGATTTTGAGAGACATACACCAAAGAACAGGACACTGCGGACGGAGTTATGTTTTGTCACGACTAAGATGCAAGTATTGGATCCCACAAGCCAATTCTGCCATCCGAAAGACAATCAATAAGTGCACAGTGTGCCGCAGGACTAATGGAAAGGTCGGAGAGCAAAAGATGGCGAACCTACCTGAGGACTGCCTTATACCCGACAAACCACCTTTTACGAACACAGGTGTTGATTACTTTGGGCTGTTTGATGTCAAGCGGGGCCGGAGTACAGTCAAGAGATATGGCATGATGTTTACCTGCCTCACCCTCAGAGCTGTGCATATTGAAGTTGCAGACAGCCTCGATACAGACTCCTGTATTAATGCCATTCGACGTTTTGTAAGCAGAAGGGGTCAAGTCACCATCATGCGCTCTGACAACGGCACAAACTTTGTGGGCGCTGAAAGGGAGATGAGAGAAGCCATACAGCACCTGGATAATGATAAGATTGAAAGAGCTTTGCAACCAAAGGGAATAAAGTGGATATTTAACAGTCCAGCAGCTTCCCACCAGGGCGGGATGTGGGAAAGACAGATTCGCACAGTGCGAAGAATCCTCAATTCCCTGTTGAAAGACCAAGCTGTGAATGATGATTGTCTTCAGACAATAACGTGTGAGATCGAGAGTATCATCAACGGCAGGCCGCTCACAAGTATCTCAGATGATGTGAATGACCTTGAGCCTCTAACACCTAATCACTTATTGCTGCTGAAGTCTCAACCCAGCGTGCCACCAGGCATCTTCAACAAAGATGACACATATACAAGAAAGCGATGGAAGCAAGTCCAATATCTTGCAGATTTATTTTGGACTAGACGGACGTGCAAGTACCTTCCTCTCCCCCAAGAACGCCAGAAATGGTCAAGACCAAGGAGAAACTTTATTACTGGAGATGTTGTGTTACTAGTTCACAGCTCTTCTCCTTGCAATTCCTGGCTCATGGGAAGAGTAGTCGAAACATTACCGGATTCCAGTGGAATGGTGCGAAGAGTGAAGATAAAAACCAAGACCATCTCATTCATCTCATCTCATTATCTGTAGCCACTTTATCCTGTTCTACAGGGTCGCAGGCAAGCTGGATCCTATCCCAGCTGACTACGGGCGAAAGGCGGGGTACACCCTGGACAAGTCGCCAGGTCATCACAGGGCTGACACATAGACACAGACAACCATTCACACTCACATTCACACCTACGCTCAATTTAGAGTCACCAGTTAACCTAACCTGCATGTCTTTGGACTGTGGGGGAAACCGGAGCACCCGGAGGAAACCCACGCGGACACGGGGAGAACATGCAAACTCCGCACAGAAAGGCCCTCGCCGGCCACGGGGCTCGAACCCGGACCTTCTTGCTGTGAGGCGACAGCGCTAACCACTACACCACCATGCCGCCCAAACCAAGACCAACATCCATGTAATTTCCTCCATCTTTTTTTCTCCCGTTGGTGGTAATGCATTTTTGGCCTCAGTCATGATTCACCGAACAGCCATCAAACTTCATTTCATCGCTCAGACAAACTGATCCAACATCCATCTGTCCATCCGTCCATGGTTACTTCAATTCAGTCTTTTTTTTGTAGTAATGTGTCCATGATAGTTATGTAACTCCGAGGACCACATTGGAAATAAGTGTTTTTTGCTTTCATGTGTTATCCTGGTTCTTAATGTCTTTCATATCTATTGTATTTGTGATATGTTTTACATTATTTACTGAATAAATCAAATTAAATAAAAAAATGGGTTTAATCCAAACCTCAGCAACTCAAAAACAAATCAGCTGATAAGGTATAAATAAACAATGTATAAATCATATCCTACAGCCAACAGCCTATAAATCACGTGTTCAAGGAAGAAAAAAACACTCAGTGGCTCCAATAAATTACCAAAATATTACTGTACACTTCTGAATAATGAGTCAAATATCTGAACCTTTGCTGAAGGAGTCAGTGAGATTATTTTACACTTAAAGAGCTGCAAAACAAACAAACAATAAAGGTAAGTGCCTCATGAATATTTAATTAGCGGCTCCATTATAGTTTTTTTTCCCCTTCTTTAAATAATTTCAGAAACATTTAGTTTTTGTAAAACGCGGTTTGGTCTGTTTTTGGCTTTCCATGTCTGATTATGAGCAACGCCCCCTTCATAACGTCATAGCCGATGATTGGTCTGCTATTCGCTCGAGGGCAAAATGACTTCCGGGTTTTCCGGCCGAATAAGGAAGCGCAGACAAGCCGACAGTGTTGCCAGATTGCGTGTTTTTAAACCTATTCTTTTTAAATCCAGAAGTTTTCTCATCTCATCTCATTATCTCTATCCGCTTTATCCTGTTCTACAGGGTCGCAGGCAAGCTGGATCCTATCCCAGCTGACTATGGGCGAAAGGCGGGGTACACCCTGGACAAGTCGCCAGGTCATCACAGGGCTGACACATAGACACAGACAACCATTCACACTCACATTCACACCTACGCTCAATTTAGAGTCACCAGTTAACCTAACCTGCATGTCTTTGGACTGTGGGGGAAACCCACGCGGACACGGGGAGAACATGCAAACTCCACACAGAAAGGCCCTCGCCGGCCCCGGGGCTCGAACCCGGACCTTCTTGCTGTGAGGCAACAGCGCTAACCACTACACCACCGTGACACCCATCCAGAAGTTTTCATTTATTTATTTATTTTTATATAAAATGAAATGGGTGGCACGGTGGTGTAGTGGTTAGCGCTGTCGCCTCACAGTAAGAAGGTCCTGGGTTTGAGCCCCGGGGCCGGCGAGGGCCTTTCTGTGTGGAGTTTGCATGTTCTCCCCGTGTCCGCGTGGGTTTCCTCCGGGTGCTCCGGTTTCCCCCACAGTCCAAAGACATGCAGGTTAGGTTAACTGGTGACTCTAAATTGACCGTAGGTGTGAGTGTGAATGGTTGTCTGTGTCTATGTGTCAGCCCTGTGATGACCAGGCGACTTGTCCAGGGTGTACCCCGCCTTTCGCCCGTAGTCAGCTGGGATAGGCTCCAGCTTGCCTGCGACCCTGTAGAAGGATAAAGCGGCTAGAGATAATGAGATGAGATAAAATGAAATACAAATATATTTTTAAATGTAATGATTTAAAAATATGATGAGTCCTAACGAAGCTGACTTTGTTAGGACTGTTAATGTTAGTCATGTCGTCTGTTGTTGCCTGGATGAGGATGGGTTCCCTTTTGAGTCTGGTTCCTCTCGAGGTTTCTTCCTCATGTCGTCTGAGGGAGTTTTTCCTTGCCACCGTCGCCACAGGCGTGCTCATTGGGGATAGATTAGGGATAAAATTAGCTCATATTTTAAGTCGTTCAAATTCTGTAAAGCTGCTTTGCGACAATGTTTATTGTTAAAAGCGCTATACAAATAAACTTAACTTAATGATTAATTAAATAAGATTTTACACTGCGGGCAGCGCAGTGGTGGTGTAGTGGTTAGCACTGTCGCCTCACAGCAAGAAGGTTCTGGGTTCAAGCCCAGCAGTCAGCGAGGGCCTTTCTGTGAGGAGTTTGCATGTTCTCCCCATGTCCACGTGGGTTTCCTCCGGGTGCTCCGGTTTCCCTCACAGTCCAAAGACATGCAGGTTAGGTTAACTGGTGACTCTAAATTGACCGTAGGTGTGAATGTGAGTGTGAATGGTTGTCTGTGTCTATGTGTCAGCCCTGTGATGACCTGGCGACTTGTCCAGGGTGTACCCCGCCTTTCGCCCGTAGTCAGCTGGGATAGGATCCAGCTTGCCTGCGACCCTGTAGGACAGGATAAAGCGGCTAGAGATGATGGATGGATGGATGGATGGATGGATGGATGGATTTTACACTGCATGGTGGTGTAGTGGTGATCACTGGTGCTAAGACATGCAGATTCAGTAAAATACCCAGCCATTGGGGTTGCAGAAGTCAGTGCATATCCTCTCAGAAAACAAAGTATATTATTGTACCTTTAGGGTTACAATGCCTTGTCACTGAGGCAGTACCCAGTAAGGTACTTATTTATACCCTTGATATACTGATTGGGAACACATATGTACCTTTTTGACCCTAAAAATGTACACATAGTTACTTTGAAGTCCAATCATGAGCCCTAGGGGGTACATTAGTGTAGATTGTACCTTAGGGGTAAGAAATGGACTCCTACTGTACCCCTATTTCTGTGTACTTGGTGCCAGTCCCAAGCCCAAGATTGGGGAGGGTTGCATCAGGAAGGGCATCTGGTGTAAAACCTACACCAAATCCAATATGTGGAACAGATCTGCTGTGGCAACCCCAAAGGAACGAGAGCAGCTGAAAGAAGAAGTCGTAATAACAAAATAAAATTTGATCACTCCATCCAGCCACTAAATTTCATCACGTTCATCTTTGTATTTTTGTACCTTTGTACAATAACCTGCTATATGGTGCTGGTTCTCATGCTGATAATACTTTCCTTATTTATATTTCATGCTGCTGTCATTTCTGCACATGGACAATCCTCTGATATATTGCTCCAGTACTTCTCTATTTTCTGATATATCTACAACCCTGGGCGGCACGGTGGTGTAGTGGTTAGCACTGTCGCCTCACAGCAAGAAGGTCCTGGGTTCGAGCCCCGGGGCCGGCGAGGGCCTTTCTGTGTGGAGTTTGCATGTTCTCCCCGTGTCCGCGTGGGTTTCCTCCGGGTGCTCCGGTTTCCCCCACAGTCCAAAGACATGCAGGTTAGGTTAACTGGTGACTCTAAATTGAGCGTAGGTGTGAATGTGAGTGTGAATGGTTGTCTGTGTCTATGTGTCAGCCCTGTGATGACCTGGCGACTTGTCCAGGGTGTACCCCGCCTTTCGCCCGTAGTCAGCTGGGATAGGCTCCAGCTTGCCTGCGACCCTGTAGAAGGATAAAGCGGCTAGAGATAATGAGATGAGATGAGATCTACAACCCTGTTTCCAAAAAAAGTTGGGATGCTGTGTAAAATGTAAATAAAACCAGCATGCTATGATTTGCAAGTCACTGAAACCCTCTTTCATTGACAGTATCAAACATTGAAACTAAGAAATTTTATTATTTTTTAATATATAAATATCTGCTCAGGGACAACAAAAGACGGGAAGAGTTGTGTAAAAAATACAAAACTAATTTGGTTAATTGGCAACAGGTCAGTAAGATGACTGGGTATAAAAAGAGCGTCCCAGAGAGGCGGAGTCTCTCAGAAATAAAGATGGGGTGGAGTTCACCGCTCTGTGAAAGACCGCATGGGCAAACAGTGCAACAATTTAAGAATAACGAAAAATTCTCAATGTAAAACTGCAAAGAATTTGTGGATCACATCATCTATGGTCCATAATATCATTAAAAGATTCAGAGAATCTGGAGAAATCTCTGTATGCGAGAGACAAGGCTGAAAACTGACATTGGATGCCTGTGATCTTCAGGCCCTCAGGAGGCACTGCATTAAAAGCAGACACGTGTCTGTAGTGGAAATCACTGTATGGGCTCAAGAACACTTGAGAAAACCATCGTCTGTGAAAACACTTCATTACTGCATCCACAAATGCAAGTTAAAACCTGATATAAACAATATCCAGAAACACCATCACCTTCTCTGGGCCCGAGCTCTTTTACGATGGACTGAGGCGAAGTGGAAAACTGTCCCGAGGTCTGATGAATCAAAAGTAGAAATTCTTTTTAGAAATCTTGGACACCACGTCCTCCAGGCTAAAGAGGAGAGGGACCATCCGGCTTGTTATCAGTGCACAGCTCAAAAGCCAACATCTGTGATGGTATGAGGGGGCATTAGTGCACATGACATGGGTAGCTTGTACATCTGGGAAGGCATCATTAATGCTGAATGATATATACATGTTTCAGAACAATATGCTGCCATCCAGACAAACTCTTTTTCAGGGAAGGCCTTCCTTCTTTCAGTAAGACAAAACCGCTTTCTGCGGATATTAAAACTGCATGGCTCCATAGTAAAAGAGTCAGGGTGCTAAACTGGCCCGCCTGCAGTCCAGACCTGTCTCCCATTTAAAACATTTAGTGCATTATGAAGCACAAAATATAACAAAGATGTAAGACCCTGAACTGTTGAGCAACTAAAATGATATATCAGGCGAGAATGGGACAACATTTCTCTTTCAAAACTACAGTGATTGGTCTCCTCAGTTCCCAAACGTTTACAGAATGTTGTTAAAAGTAGAGGTGATCCAGTTTACACAGCATCCCAACTTTTTTTTTTAGAATTGGGGTTGTATTTACTGCGCTCCTCCTAACATTCCTATCACTCATTTTGTATTGTTGCCAATTTGCCACTGCTTCTGTTATATTTGTATTTATTTCTCTACGTTCTAATCTCACTATCCTGCTGCAGCAACACTTTAAATCCCCCATGAAGGATTAATAACATTCTATCTTATCTTTATTTCAATAAAAAACTGATTATTCATCAGAGTGAACCTGAAGCACGTTGCTGGCACAGAAGAAAAAAAAAATCCCCATCACAGTGTTATTATGATAAATATCCTGCTATTGTGAGAAAAGCATCTTGTTATTATGAGATAAAACAAGCAATTGTTTTTTTCTTGTTCATACTACATGAGGGAAGCACATTGCTGGTGTGGAAAAACAACCTTCAGCGTCTTGGTATAACAAGAAAACATCTCGCTGTTATGAAGAAAAAATTATTTATTTATATTAAAAAGATCTTATCATAATTATAAAATGCTGATCGAGATGGGTTTTTTACTTGATGTATTTTCAGTTGAATAATAATAATAATAATAATAATAATAATGCATCTCATGATTCAGAGGAAAGCATCTTGTTATCAGTGGCGGCTGGTAGTCTTTCAAACAGGGGAGGCTGGTCGGTTACGATATTTCCAGATTTTAAAAGAAAAATGAAAAAACACATCAATTTTGCCCATACTCTTGCCTCTGATCTGGCTGATTGTTGGCAGCGTCACAAACTGTGAAATAACAGGTTCTTTTGGCCCATTAGCCTACTGTCCAATATACACGATGGTGGTGTTGGGGGTGGGGTGGGGGTGTATATTTTAACATTTTATATTTTAAAATTGTGGCATGTTGTTTAAAAATGGATCATTATTGAAAGCAGCTCTTTGTCAGGAACCTCAGCAATAACAGCAGAGTGATCTGGAATAGGCACAAGCACTGACCTTGGGGAGCCAAACATAGAGCTGGGTGCCACACATTTCATTCAATGACACTTTCCCTACATTTTACTTATTTTGACTGAGAAATGTTTTATTGACAATTTTGATAACCCTTCACTTTTAATCCAGGTCTGTAGTGTGAAATGTTCTCGGCTGTGTTTTTGTTTAAAAATGTTTTCCAAATTGTAGCTGTGTTTAATTCATATCCAGAAAAATATATATTCCAATATAATATACTCAGCATAAACATTTTAAATAGATTCTATATTTTTGGTCCATCCATGACATATTACTAAAGTAGCCTATTTACTGTTGTTGATGTGGGTCACTTGCTGTTAGCCAATTCACTTTCTCGTACCAGGAGAGCTGAAAGGAACGAGTATTATTCCCTACCTTTTTCACCAAGTCAATTTGAGGCAGGGCGGCACGGTGGTGTAGTGGTTAGCGCTGTCGCCTCACAGCAAGAAGGTCCGGGTTTGAGCCCCGTGGCCGGCGAGGGCCTTTCTGTGTGGAGTTTGCATGTTCTCCCCGTGTCCGCGTGGGTTTCCTCCGGGTGCTCCGGTTTCCCCCACAGTCCAAAGACATGCAGGTTAGGTTAACTGGTGACTCTAAATTGACCGTAGGTGTGAATGTGAGTGTGAATGGTTGTCTGTGTCTATGTGTCAGCCCTGTGATGACCTGGTGACTTGTCCAGGGTGTACCCCGCCTTTCGCCCGTAGTCAGCTGGGATAGGCTCCAGCTCGCCTGCGACCCTGTAGAAGGATAAAGTGGCTAGAGATAATGAGATGAGATGAGAATTTGAGGCGTTGGTCTACCCTGCTCATTAATTTTAATTTTTTCCTCAAAAGGAAGACTGGCAAATGGCTTCGCCAAAATTAAATCAGCAATGCTTGGCCTCCGTGCGCAGCTTTCTTGCTAGCTGACTAGCCCCCTCAAGTTCAAGTTCAGTCACTCAAATAAACGAAATTTCTGGAACTAAGATAGCAAACTTGACAACACTATATTTACACTTTATTTACAATGAAAATATATACAAACTAAAAAAGCTGGTAGAAACCGTATGTAATGAATGAAATTGAAATGTAAGCTGATCTCTTACAATACACCACAGCACTTGCGAATCCGCATGGGACTGAACTGAGATTCACCGCTGCCTGTCTATAGTTGAAACGAGCTGTCAATCAAAGAAAATATCCAGCCGCTTTCACCAATCACCAGTCTCCTCGCGGAAACTGCCATGTCCCTCCCACTGTGAGGCTCAGAGTCCGTGGGCGGGCATTTTCGCAGTATTTGTCCAATAACCGTCTTGCATTTTGAGATTGAAAAACGCAGAGCTCCCAAATGCCATTGAAGTGCACTGAGGCTGGGAGTCCGTGGGACTCCGTGGGTGGGCGTTTTCGCAGTATTTGTCCAATAACTGTCTTGCATTTTGAGATTGAAAAGCGCAGAGCTCCCAAATGCCATTGAAGTGCACTGAGGCTGGGCTGCATCACGCTGTCACGAGGGGGAAAAACTCACGCACACATTAGGCGAACTGGGGAAAGTTATAACGGAATGATTTCGCACTGTAGTGGGTTGAGCGCATATATTTCTATGATTCTGGATCTGAAATAGCAATGTTATAAGGTCGGCTATAACATAAGCCTAGCGCAATTCATCCTACACGATGTTCGTCATTTTTAGAGGAGGCTGAGCCTCCCTCGTTGTCTTAGAGCAATTGCCCATGCTTGTTATACACAAAAACATCTTTGTGAGAAAACAATCTTGTTTGAATGAGAGAAACATTACTCCAAAAACACCTTCTTACCTTGTTATCAAGAAAAGCATCTTGATGCCAAAGCAAATTATCTCATCTTTACCAGAAAAAGCATCTCGTTATTATGAGAAAAGGCTCTTGCTACAACAAGAAAATATCTTGGTTATATGACGAAAAACCTCATTATTATGAGAACACTGTAACAAGATAATTGCACAAAATTACCTTGTTTTTATGAGAAAGAATCTCATTTTTATGAGAAAAGCTTTGTTTTCACAAGAAAAGCATCGCTCTGTTAAAAGAAAACATCTCATTACAACAGGAACACAATCTTGTTACTACATTACAACATCTCATTCTTACAAGAAAACATCTCGCTTTTTTGAGAACAACATTTTGTTGTTGCAAGAAAACATCTTTTCGTGAGAAATGCATCACTCTATGAAAACATCTTGTTTTATAAGAAAATAGTTCCTTATTAGGGTGGTGTAGTGGTTAGCACTGTTAGCTCACAGCAAGAAGGTCCTGGATTTGACCCCAGTGGCCGGCGAGGGCCTTTCAGTGTGGAGTTTGCATGTTCTCCCCGTGTCCGCGTGGGTTTCCTCCAGGTGCTCCGGTTTCCCCCACAGTCCAAAGACATGCAGGTTAGGTTAACTGGTGGCTCTAAATTGCCTGTGTGTGTGTGTGTGTGTGTGTGTGTGTGTGTGTGCGCAGAAAGGAACTGGCCATCCTACTGCTGCAATTCTGGCCAAGTCAACCAAATGTGGTTTGCCACAAGCCCGGATCAGGTTCGACAGTGATGACAACGACAACAACGATGACGACCACGAAGTACAAAGTCAAAGTTCTAACAATAAAAATGGTACAAGTCCAAAAAGCTCAACTCCAAAAACTCCTGTTTTTCTCTTATAAATATGCGTGATGAATATCTAATGAAGTTTTGGTAGCCTTTCAAGTGTTCACCATGTCTTTCTCTTTCAAAATTCTCTCAAAATCTTCCGTATTTAACAAAGCAAACCTGGCAGCCATGTTTGTTTACAAACTGTCCCAGTTGCTCACTAGCACGGAAGTTTTACATCTCCGATGTGTCTCTTTTCCAGTTTTTCAATGTCCGTTGGTATGAAAAATATCTAATAAAGTTCTGGTAGCCTTTCAGGTGTTCAACACATCTTTCTGTTTCCCGGCGAACAAAGAAATGATTCCGCGCATGCACAGCAGAAAACTTTCTCCTTGGCTATTCGCATCAGCTCCGACGTGTGACGTCATGTTGTCTTGACAACCACGGAATATCGTAAACCATATTCAACACTCATACTCTATTGGGTAGAGTGACGTAATACATGTAGGATAAGCGATATGCAAACAATATTGCATGCTATCGAAGCAAATGAATGAAACTGGATAGAAACTTACACTGTTTATATTATCTGAGTGTTTAGTCTATGTGTAGTTCTTCTTATCTAGTGTTTATACTGTTTATTTATACTGTTTATATCGTTTGTCTGAGTGTTTAGTCTATGCCTAGTTCCTATCTAGAGTGTTTATACTGTTTGTTTTTTCAATTATTCTATTTTTATTTATTGCATTGCCTGTTTGCACCGTGGGTCAGAGAGGACTGAAATTTCATCTGTGCTGTATGTCGAGCATGTATAGCATATTTGACAATAAAGTTGACTTGACTTGACTATAAGGGAATCTCATCTCATCTCATTATCTCTAGCCGCTTTATCCTGTTCTACAGGGTCGCAGGCGAGCTGGAGCCTATCCCAGCTGACTACGGGCGAAAGGCGGGGTACACCCTGGACAAGTCGCCAGGTCATCACAGGGCTGACACATAGACACAGACAACCATTCACACTCACACCTACGCTCAATTTAGAGTCACCAGTTAACCTAACCTGCATGTCTTTGGACTGTGGGGGAAACCGGAGCACCCGGAGGAAACCCACGCGGACACGGGGAGAACATGCAAACTCCGCACAGAAAGGCCCTCGCCGGCCACGGGGCTCGAACCCGGACCTTCTTGCTGTGAGGCGACAGTGCTAACCACTACACCACCGTGCCGCTCCCTGTAAACATTTTTTTTTAAAATAAAAGGTGGAGCTGTGAGGCGGATCTGGCAACCCTGCACACGGTGAGCCCTGATGAGCTCGGAGAGGAGAGGAGGAAAGCCCGAGCGCTGTTGAGTTGAGGGTTGCAGCTCAGCCCCTTCAGATGCGGATCGGCGCTTATAAAGTAAGTGCGGTGTTTTCTTTTCTCTTCCTTTAATCACGTGACTCGGTGTTTGATCTGTCAGGAGGATCAGAGCAACGCGCTCGCGCCCTTTCCCGGTTGTCGGTTTGAGTGTGATTGTTTGTTTTTCCGTGGGCGCGAGCGCAGTGCCTGCAGGGTTCGGGTCTGGGGTGCATGCAGTGATGATTCTGATGATGATGGATTCCTGACTTTGCTCCATATGATGTTTGGTCTCACACACACACACACACACCAGTGTTTCATTTGTGTCTCATTGCTTACACTTTTATTATTATTATTATTATTATTATTATTATTATTATTATTATTTAAATCCCTCGAAGCTCATTGGCTACACATGTTTGCATACTAATGAAGTATCAAGCTGAGAAGTTTGCTCTCTGTGTCTGCTTGTCTGAGGTGCTCCAGCAGTTCAGTAAATTCAGAATTCAGTAATTCTGGTCCGGTCCATTCCTCTGGAGGTTCTGTCCTCCATCAGGAGCTCATCGCCTCTGTTCATCTCTCCTCTCCTCTCCTCTCCTCTCAGTGCTCACTGTCAGCCTGGTCTTATTTTCCTCTGCACGTGTGTGTGACGATTCATGACCTCATTCGTCTTCGCAAGGTTATGATGCAGTACCACAATGACATCAGTCACGCAGGAGGTTCCCATAGTTACAGTGTGGGAGGTTCCTGTCATTGTGGAAGCTTTATTGATGCATTGTGCCATTATAGTGTGTGTGAGAGGCAGAAACAGGAAATGAGAGACTGAGAGGGACTGCCACCGCAGTCATTTTTTTTACTCTGCTGACTTGGGGTTAGATGAGGTGGCTGTATGCCACGCTTGGGGAGACACAGTCTGATCCTGTCCTCTCCTCTCCTCTCCTCTCCCAGTGTGCTGATGCTCACGATACTGAGTGATGCAGTATTGTTAAAGTGGATTTTTCTGTTGTGTCAAACTTGTGTCAGAAGTCCAGGAGTCACTTTTTTGGTCCAGAATCAGAATTAAAACAGGATGTAGTTCTGCAGTGTGAATGTTTAATCATGAGCTATGTATGGATGTGGAAATCGATTACACAGGCACAAGTTTTTTTTTACTGGGAAATGCACCACTTGTACTTTTCATCCGGGACGTGGAGAACCAAAACCGGGACATAAATCTCTGTCTGTCACTCGTGAGGAAATCGATCATAAATTGATGTTTTGATAAATTTGGGGACTTTTTGTTTGTGAATGTGTCGATATAATAAAAAGAAAATCACACGTTGGCTTGAAGATATGAAGTTTATCATCTCGTGTTGAAAAACTCACGTTTTTCAGACGAAACACATTGCAGATCTGAGTGACAGATTTAAATAATATTGACTGGCTTTTTTTTTGTGGTCTATCAGATATATTCCATTCAGTGAGCACGATACTGAACGAGTCGAAAACGAGTAGCTGAATGGAATATATCTGATATACCATGAAAAAAAGCCATTATTATTCAACTCATCTCATCTCATTATCTGTAGCCACTTTATCCTGTTCTACAGGGTCGCAGGCAAGCTGGAGCCTATCCCAGCTGACTATGGGCGAAAGGCGGGGTACACCCTGGACAAGTCGCCAGGTCATCACAGGGCTGACACATAGACACAGACAACCATTCACACTCACATTCACACCTACGCTCAATTTAGAGTCACCAGTTAACCTAACCTGCATGTCTTTGGACTGTGGGGGAAACCGGAACACCCGGAGGAAACCCACGCGGACACGGGGAGAACATGCAAACTCCGCACAGAAGGGCCCTCGCCGGCCACGGGGCTCGAACCCAGACCTTCTTGCTGTGAGGCGACAGCGCTAACCACTACACCACCGTGCTGCCCCTGCTATTATTATTATACATACACATTCCTTTTGGGTGTTCAATGCATCTTTCTCTTTGAAAAGTCTCTAAATCTTCTGTATTTTTTTTTTTTAAACAAAGCAAACCTGGCAGCCATGTTTGTTTACAAATTGTCCCAGTTGCTCACTCGCTAGCGCAGAAGTTTTACATCTCCGATGTGTGACGTCATGTTGTCTTGACAACCATGCAATATCATAAACCATATTCAACGCTCATTCTCCATTGGCTAGAGTGATTGTAATACACGTAGGATAAGCGATATGCTAACAATATCGCATGCTATCGAAGCAAATGAATGAAACCCGCTAGAAGGGAATAGAACACGTTTTTATTCCATTGAAAAAGTGTCCTGTATGGATAATAATTCCTGATATTTCACTCTGATGACGTCACTCCCAGTGTTTTCCTGCTGTGTTGTCAAAATGGTGAACCGGTTCAAAATTAAAATTCTTTTGATTAATTTGTGTGTAATTTTTTTTTTTTGTGTGTGTGGATGTGTCCATATAATATAAAGAAAATTACACAGTGGTGAGAAGATATAACGTTTATCTTCTTGTGTTGAAAATACCTATATCAATCAATCAAGTTTATTTGTATAGCGCTTTTAACAATAAACATTGTCGCAAAGCAGCTTTACAGAATTTGAACGACTTAAAACATGAGCTAATTTTATCCCTAATCTATCCCCTATATCCATTCATCACTCAAAAATAAACAAGATCGATCGTAACAATACAGTAAATGTGTGAATGAACGCATGGGCGGAGAGATGAGTCATTCAGCGATGCTTCATCAAAACAAAATTGTAAATGTGTGCACAAATGAACAGATTACGCAGTTGTTTATTTTGGGGATTTTCCGAAATAAAAATTCCCGACCTACAAACTGAAGGTCATTTAAAAAACAAATGTCTTTTTATTTATTATGAGTCCAGACTTTTAACAGGACAATAAGAATGTGCTGACAATAAATAACAAACATCATCGGAATATTGACCTGGATGTTGTGCTTTCAGGTGATTTATCAAAAAATATATAATAATAAAAACAGTTTAACAATATCTGAGATTAAATAAGTCTCATTTTTTTGGACAGTTTTTCTTGACCACTTGCCCTTTAGCTCCATGATGTGTATAAAATAGTGCTTAGTTTTTCTTGCCTATATCACTTCGCTAGCTGGACAGTGTTAGCTCGATCATTTCTTCATAACAAGCATATTTGTCCATTTTTAGTACCAGTTTTAAAATAAATACTAATAAAGATGTTAAGAAAGCTAATCAAGTTCCATAAAGTATATAAATCGTCCATGAACGTACACGATCACGAACATTCGCTAGTCAGTGAGTGTTAACTACAAAATTTATTCATAACTAGCATGTTTATAGGGAACCCTAATGAAAATCTTTCAAGGATCTTCAAAGATCCATAAAGTTCTTTGTGAAGGTCTTTGAGGATCCTGTTGAGGATCTCAACAAAGATCCTCAAAAGATCTTCCAGGATCTACAAAGATCTTTTAACTTCTTGCCAAGATCTTCAAGGATCTTCAATTTTTGAAAATTCTCATTAGATCCTTGAGGATCTTGAAGGATCCTGACAAAGATCTTGTAGAGACCTTGACAAGGATCCTTACAAGATCCTGATTAAATCCTTGAGGATTCCAGTTAAGATCTGTCTAAGATCCTGAGAAGGATCCTTTTAAGATCTTTGAAAGATCCTTTTTAAATCTTTGAGGATCTTGGAGGAACTTTGCAGACATCTTGTGAAGATTTTGACAAACATCCTGATCACATCCTCAAAGATCTTAAGATCCTTAGAAGGATCCTTCTAAGATCTTTGAAAGATCCTTGTTGAATCCTTGAGGATCTTGCAGGATCCTTGCAAAGATCTTTGTGGGGATCATTATGAGGACCTTTTGTAGGATCTTTAAAAAGATCTTTGTCAAATCCTTGAGGATCTTTACAAATTATTTTGCATATGAAGATCTTTGCAGATCTTTCTAAGATGCTTTAAGGGTCCTATAAAAATCTTTAAGGATCTTTAACAGCTCTTTGACAATCCTCATGGATTCTTAAAGATCCTGTGAGGTTTTTTAAATGGTTAGAGAAGCAGCTTTGGGACCAAAAGTTTGCTGGTTTGATTCCCTGGACCAGCAGGAACGGCTGGCTGAAATGCCCTTGAGCAAGGTGCCTAACCCCCAACTGCTCCCCAGGCTGCTCTAGGTGTGTTGTATGTCGCTCTGGATAAGAGCGTCCGTTAAATGTCTGTAATGTACTGCTTGTTGCCCAGACAGCTAGTTCGCTCTTTAGTTAATTTCCTGTTCCACATCATTAATTCATGAATGCAACAATAAAATTATCCAAATTGCCTTTTCTTTTTTGTAAATCTAACTTTACTTGTGACATTTTAAAATCCTTATTCACGCCTCCAGCTTGTTGTGAAATTGTTTGAGCCTCACCCGTGTCGTTCTCTGGAGTTGTACAGAACATCTCTCGAAACAGTGTGAAGGTCATAGGTGTAGAAACTCTGATTAATAATTTTGACACAAACACCGTAAAAGTGTAAATTTACATCCATATCTGTGATGTAACGCGAAGGCTGAACTCGCAGAACCCGGGTTTCAGTCACAGTTTCCAAAACCAGTGGTTCTCAAAGTGGGGTCCGCGGACCCCTGGGGGTCCGTGGCGCGTTGCCAGGGGGTCCGTGAAAAAATTTGCTACAAAATAATAAACTTCCCTTATGTGGAGAAAAAACAGAGCCCCTCTGGTGACATGGGTGAAAAAAAAATATTCCGTGGCCACGAGTTAATAACGCGTGGGAACGAGATCCTATTCCGTGGCCACGACTTGTTTAATGCGTGGGAACGAGATGATTATTAGGTGGCCACGAATTAATAACGCGTGGCCATGAGAAGTGTTCGTCATTTCATCACTGAGACTGTTGACTTTCTGGCATCAGTAGCTTCAGCCGCAAATATGGACAAGTTTGATCTGATTTCGTTTTATTTTAATCTAGGAATGAATTATAATGATATCCTTAAATCACTTGCAGTTAGCAGCCGAATTAAGTGTCTCTTGCTCAGAATTACTCCATGTCTAACTGCAAGTGATTTAAGGATATCATTATAATTCATTTCTAGATTAAAATAAAACGAAATCAGATCAAACTTGTCCATATTTGCGGCTGAAGCTACTGATGCCAGAAAGTCAACAGTCTCAGTGATGAAATGACGAACACTTCTCGTGGCCACGCGTTATTAATTCGTGGCCACCTAATCATCTCGTTCCCACGCATTAAACAAGTCGTGGCCACGGAATAGGATCTCGTTCCCACGCATTATTAACTCGTGGCCACGGAATATTTTTTTTTCACCCATGTCACCAGAGGGGCTCCGTAGGTAAAATGCTACAGTATTCGCCCAATCACATTATTCTCTTTATTCCCGCTCGCATAACATAGCTAGGATAGCTTGGTGAGCTGATTGAAAGGCAGCAATCAGAGTTAGAAAAAAGAAAATGGATAGATTTTTGAAACAGACGAGTAACAACACTCCCAAACCAAGCAAAGTAAGAAAATATGACGAGACTTGTATAGAATTTGGCTTCACTGAAAGCAGCGGAGGAAAGCCAATGTGTGTGAACTGTCTCCAGGTGCTAGCTAATGAGGCTATGAAGCCAGCCAAGCTAAAGCGGCATCTGTTAACAAAACATCCGGAATACATCAACAAACCAAAAGAGTTCTTTCACAGAAAAGGTGAGGAATATTTCTCTCAGCGAACAAGACTAACCAAGCTGGCAACTACATCAGAGAGGGCGCAGAAAGCTTCTTATTTGGTAGCCCAGCGTATAGCTAAGTGTAAGAAGGCTCATACCATAGCAGAAGAGCTGATCCTTCCATCAGCAGTGGATATGTGCGAGGTTATGATCGGAACAGAGGCAGCTAACAAATTGAAAACGGTACCACTCTCCAACGACACCGTAAGGCGAAGGATTGATGATCTCTCTGATGACATCTTGTCACAACTTCTAGGTAGACTTCGCTGCAGTGGTCAATATTCTATTCAGCTGGATGAGTCTACTGACATAGCTAGTGCAGCTCAGCTCATCGCTCTTGTCCGCTATCCATGGGGAGAAACAATTTTAGAGGACTTTTTGTTCTGCAAAGCGGTCCCAGGTAGGGCAACAGGAGAGGAGATATTCAGGCTCCTGGATGAATTTGTTAATGAAGCTGGGCTGAGCTGGGGTAAATGTGTCGCCGTGTGCACAGATGGAGCGGCAGCGATGACTGGCCGAAAGAGTGGTGTTGTCGCTCGCATAAAGGCTGTCGACCCAAATGTCAAGTCTGTGCACTGTATGCTTCATCGGCAAGCGCTCGCCTCCAAAGCCATTGAACCTGACTTGCACTTGGTGCTGAATAAAGCTGTGGCTGCAGTTAATTTTGTTAAGTCAAGGGCACTGCAGACACGTTTGTTTGGGCAACTTTGTCGGGAGATGGATGCAGGCCACGACACACTGCTTTATCATTCCGAAGTGAGGTGGCTCTCTCGCGGAAAGGTACTTCAGCGGGTGTTTGAGTTACGTGCCGAAATGTCAGTTTATGCAAACGGAAAAGCCCGATATCGCAGAGTTTTTTTTCTCTGATCCTGTGTACGTTGCTAAGTTGGCCTATCTGGTGGATGTTTTCAACGCCCTCAATAGCCTTAACCTCTCCATTCAAGGACGCTATGCCTCCATCCTTGAAGTAAGCGACAAACTCACCGCCTTCATGAGGAAAGCAGAGCTGTGGCAAAGACGGCTACAAGATGGATTGACGGACATGTTCCCACAGCTCACGGAATTTCTGCTCGCAAACAACCTGCCTGTGACTGTCACGAAAGAGGTAGCCACCTCTCACCTCACTGCTCTCAGCAAGCACTTCACCTCATATTTCTCAGATGTAAACACTGATGCCTGGGACTGGGTGCGAGATCCCTTTGCTCCAGCAGCTACATACAGCCTTACAGGCAAAGCAGAGGAGGAGTTGGTGGACTTATCTTGCGATCGGACATTGAAGGCCAGAGTCCAGCAGGTGAGCCATGCAGAGTTTTGGCCCTCCCTAGCATTTGAGTATCCTGAACTCACAGCACATGCTATGCAGATATTGCTCCCCTTTCCTACTACCTACTTATGCGAGTCATCTTTCTCTACTTTGACTGCAATGAAGACCAAGTACAGAGCTCGTCTCCATGTGGAGAGTGATCTATGGCTACGTTTACATTACGTCGAATCAGCGGATCATCAGATTAACGTTCTTAAAATGATTCGCGTTTACACTAAAACCGTTAGCCGTGCACACAGCAACACCAATACGCGGATACGCTCGGCTCCGCAGGCATCCTGTGCTCCAAATCACTCCACCCTGAACAGCGAGTGCCCTCTGGAGGGTGTGCACTCCGGCCCTGCGCAGCTCACAGAGTGCGCGAGTGAAGTGAACAAGCCACGATTCGGGACTGAGCCGCTGTGTGTGTGATCCCAGCGCATATCACTTATTACTT
Organism: Neoarius graeffei; assembly: GCF_027579695.1. Taxonomy (NCBI): domain Eukaryota; kingdom Metazoa; phylum Chordata; class Actinopteri; order Siluriformes; family Ariidae; genus Neoarius; species Neoarius graeffei. Next base: position 88,653,238 of record NC_083578.1, read on the forward strand.
GCAAGTGGAAGGATGGCAAGCCTAAAGACAATCATAACTACACAGTGGGCAGTATTTGCATCAGTATTTGCAGTATTTTCATACTTTTATACTCTTTAATGAAAGGTGATACAAGGCGGAAGTCCGCGCCGTTTTTCAGCAGTCGCGTCACATGACCAACGCCAGCGAATCAGGAAGGTGGATGTCACAGTGACGTTGTCCAATGAGACGCCAGCTAGAGCTCAGCACAGCGTATTCGCGTATTCTGAATGTTTACACAGCACCGGAGCTGATACGATCTAGATTGAATACGTGGACGCTGGCGGATTCCCGTTTCCCCGCTTTTCCAGGGGGGTTAATGTAAACGGACAGTGCATCCGCGAAGAAAACGAGACAGATACGGTCTAGTGTAAACGTAGCCTTAGAGTCTGTCTATCATCCATGACACCAAGACTGGACAAACTGTGTAGTGAAAGACAGGCACACCCATCTCATTGATGATGATGATGATGATGATAATGATACTGTTGCATTCCCCCTGACCCCCCCATCCAAAACCACCAACAATATGGTTAATCAGATATTTTCATAGTATTAAAAAAGTTATCTACTGTTGTCAATCTCACTTGCTCACTCTCCAGCTGACCCCACCCCCACCACTAAAAATGGTTAATCATAACATTTTTAGTTGTAATGCATGAAATATTTCTAGCAGTTTGATTCTCTTACTGCAGTTTGATGCCTGTTCCTGCATCAGTGCTTTTTCATTGTTTTTTGATGGTTAGTATATTGCCATTCATTTTACACCATGAGATCAGTTACCTCTGAATGCATTGAGTGTTTTTTGTCAGTCTGTTATCTATTCTGATGAGTTATAAAATGTAATCCCATCAATATGTCAATAATCAATACTAAACTAAAATGGAATTCTGTTTGTTCCACGGTATATTGTTCCAACATATATATATATATATATATATATCTCATCTCATTATCTCTAGCCGCTTTATCCTTCTACAGGGTCGCAGGCAAGCTGGAGCCTATCCCAGCTGACTACGGGTGAAAGGCGGGGTACACCCTGGACAAGTCGCCAGGTCATCACAGGGCTGACACATAGACACAGACAACCATTCACACTCACATTCACACCTACGGTCAATTTAGAGTCACCAGTTAACCTAACCTGCATGTCTTTGGACTGTGGGGGAAACCGGAGCACCCGGAGGAAACCCATGCGGACACGGGGAGAACATGCAAACTCCACACAGAAAGGCCCTCGCCGGCCACGGGGCTCGAACCCAGGACCTTCTTGCTGTGAGGCGACAGCACTAACCACTACACCACCGTGCCACCCATATATATATATATATATATATATATATATTTATTTATTTGCTAAATGCATTAAAATGACTATTTAAAACAATGTGGTAATAACTGTATGTAACAGGACAAATATTTATAAGCCTATATGGTTAAATTTGTGGTGCGATTATGAGGGGGTCCTTGGGAAAATTTCTGCTCCATTGGGGTCCCTGGCCCAAAAAAGTTTGAGAACCCCTGTCCAAAACCATAAAATTACTCACTGTGTTGTTTCAGGTAGGATTACTGTTGCCTGAAATTTTTTTTTAAAAATTGCTCCATATAGCTCGATATATTGTCTAATCGGAGCCTGTAATTATTCAGTTATTATCCAGGTTTGTTTTGTAAACATTTCAGTGCCCCGAGTGCTAATTTAACATTTCTTCATTTCCCTCACTCTCTGATGCAGTAGGTTTCTCATTTGCATGCCCCGACTGTTACTGTAGCGCTGTTCATTCGCACTGTTTATCCGCTTATTTACCTTCTGCAGTTATGTAATTTATGCAGATTGGTCTTTGTGCTGTTTTCCCTGGAGAGCAGTGAGCAGTCTGTCAGGGTGAACTCCAGATGCTACAGTGTGGATAATGGAGGAAAGAACACAGAACCTTTTCAAGTAGCAGTACCAGGGTCAAGCGTGTGCTTATAATCACGGACCCTGCAGCATTTAACAGGCATGATGATGATGTTATTGCGGGCAATTTGGAAGATCATCACTAACCCTGGCATTCCATTAGGCGCAGGTGGCATCGCTGTGCAGCACTTACAGACGGGATGTTAAAATTCACCCCATTCTGAAATAGTTTTGGCAGAATTTAAAGATGCTGGTTTGACAAATCATACTTGTCAATCACTGTGCTTCGTGTGGTTGCCCAGAAACTGATTATGCTATAAAATTTTAATTTTTTATAATTGTACAGTCTGTGCTCTTATTGAGGACTTTCACGTGACATCATCGCAAGTGTGGATTTGTTTACGTATGGAATCAATTTTGTGCCAAAATGTTCATACAATACTTTTGAAATATCAAACAAAAACGACAAATCAAAATACAAAAAAACAAAGTCAATTTTTTTAGACTGGCAAACAAATTATTCGTGTAATCGTGCAAAATATCAGTCTATTACTCTTCAGAAACCTTTTATTTTTGTTCCGCGTCTTTGTCGGTTTTGTTTGACGTAATTTATTTTGGTTGCGATTCCAGCTTTCTCGTTTTCGCTTCCTGACTTTTTGCTTGCAGTTTTGGCACAAACTTGACGTGTGGGCGGGCTGTCCAGGAATGCATTCCCATTGGCTAACTTGTGTTTGACTGACAGCTACGCTCAGCCATTCCCTACTCGGATTCTGGCGGACTGTTTGACGAGTGACCGATCCATTGACGGTAAACAAGGATCGAGTGGACTTCAGTGGCGACTATGATATTGAATTTACACTTTGTTGAATTAATGCAATATCATAATGGCTGAGTGTAGCTGTCAGTCAAACACAAGTTACCCAATGGGAATGCATTCCTGGACAGCCCACCCACACGTCAAGTTTGTGCCAAAACTGCAAGCAAAAAGTCAGGGAGCGCAAACGAGAAAGCTGGAATCGCAACCAAAATAAATTGCGTCAAACAAAACTGAGAAAGACGCGGAACAAAAATAAAAGGTTTCTGAAGAGTAATGGACTGATATTTTGCACGATTACACGAATAATTTGTTTGCCAGTCTAAAAAAATTGCCTTTTTTTTGTATTTTGATTTGTCGTTTTTGTTTGATATTTCAAAAGTATTGTATGAACATTTTGGCACAAAATTAATTCCATATTTACGCGGCCGTGTTGCCTGATAATCTTTGTGTTTCCTAGTGACCAGCACAACTGTATGCGAGCGATTGTAAGCCAAATTCATTAAACATCTACAGATAAACTTGTAGAAGTTCCATCTAAAAGAACAATGCCAGAGACCTGTAGTGCTTTTGGATGTAATAACAGATGTGGAGATAAGTCTGATTAAACTTTTCACCGCTTTCTGAACCCAAAACGATGAGAAACACCGAGCTGCAGTTAAACATGAAGACTCGATGATAAAACCATAACTGTGTGTGTGGAGAACATTTTCTATCAGGTTAGTGATCGAAATCTGTCCCCCCCCCAATCTGTCCCTCTGAGTTACATGTTGGTCTTGAGATTGAGATGCTGACCTCTTCTGCCCCTCGGACCAGCTTGATCCATCCTGGTGCCCTGTGTCTGGTTGGAGTTTTATCGCATCGCTCCTGTGGAGGACGGCCCCATGAGGACAGTTGAAAGTTGCACCTGGAGGACGCTCTGGACTCTTACAGTAATGCTTTTATGGCTGAGGACTACAGTTGACTTGCTAACTTTAGGACTGCAGTTGTCATGAACAGTTTTGCACTCAAGTTTCCATCAGTGAAGAGTTACAACATCAACGAAACTGACTTCATGTTAAAACTGTTAATGTTAGTCATGCTGTCTGTTGTTGCCTGGATGAGGATGGGTTCCCTTTTGAGTCTGGTTCCTCTCGAGGTTTCTTCCTCATGTCGTCTGAGGGAGTTTTTCCTTGCCACCGTCGCCACAGGCGTGTTCACTGGGGATAGATTAGGGATCAAATTAGCTCATGTTTAATGTCATTAAAGCTCTGTAAAGCTGCTTTGTGACAATGTTTATTGTTAAAAGCGCTATACAAGTAAACTTGACTTGACTAGTGTGAAAGCTGTGTGCAACGTTAACGTGTATATCTGGATGTGTGTTTTGGACACAATATATTTTATTAGATCAAATGCTTGGCTCAACTACAGTAGCAGCATGTTTATGTACTGATAATGTAGACTTGGGTAAGCACCATAAAATATGCTAGATATCAGCCCTGGCTTGTTTATTATTGCTAGAAGTCCAATGTCGAGCTTACCTTTGGCATAATAAGGTATTTTTCTTTATCTGGGATTTCGCAGAACGTTCCGGCATGAAACCCGCCTCAAAATATTGGTAGGAATCTGTACTTTTGTTGGTTGTTAAGCATTTCTGGTGTATTTAGAAATCCCAAATACTAAATAGTTCAGGATGTCGTCGTGTCCCAAATCTGGTAGCTGGTTTGCTGAACACTTTTTTCAAGTGGAATAAATACATTTGTGGGTAAATTAAGAAGAAGAAAATCCTTTATTTTTGTCACTCATGCCCCTTTTCCACCAAAGCAGTTCCAGGGCTGGTTCGGGGCCAGTGCTTAGTTTGGAACCGGGTTTTCTGTTTCCACTGACAAAGAACTGGCTCTGGGGCCAGAAAAACCGGTTCCAGGCTAGCACCAACTCTCTGCTGGGCCAGAGGAAAGAACCGCTTACGTCAGCGGGGGGCGGAGTTGTTAAGACCAACAACAATAACAAGACCGCGAAAGGTCGCCATTTTTAAGCGACGAGAAGCAGCAGCTGTACAAACGCGAAGTCATCCATTATTATTATTGTTGTTGCTGCTGCTGCTTCTTCCATGTTGTTTTTGCTTCGATATTCGCGCCAAGGTTTATGCAAACGTAGCGACGTAACTGACGTATACAGCGACGTAATGACGTGGCTTCCCTTAGCACCGCGAGCTATGGAAAAACAAAGGCTACGTTCACACTGCAGGCTGAAGTGACTCAAATCCGATCTTTTCGCCCATATGTGACCTGTATCCGATCTTTTATTGACAATATGAACGACACAGATCCGATTTTTTTCAAATCCGACCCAGGCCGTTTGGATATGTGGTCCTAATTCCGATTCCTATCCGCTCTTTTCATATGCGACTTCAGTCTGAACTGCCAGGTCGCATTCATCTGACTTACACGTCATCAACAAGCCACAAACGTCACTATTCTGCGCTGAAGTAGGCGGCGGGTCTCTCAAAAAAAGTTACAACAACATGGCGCATAATCACGGGCGCAGATAGAGGGGGGGACTCGTCCCACCCAGATATAAATTCACCTCGTTCGGTCCCCCCCACTTATAGGGAGGAAAAAACGTCTATGCTGTCTTTCTTTGTATAAGGCAAACCTCACGGAAAAATCAAAAGACTAATTACCATTCGGTTTATTGAGGTGCACAGCAGTGTATACATAGTTGCAACAACTCACATAAAGCAAAGACTGATATTCGGTTGGTTGAGCTGCGCAGACTGCACAGGTTGCGAGCTCGAGCTTGGTTGCTATGGTTATTAACAACAAGTTTGACAGGCATATTGGGGTTGGGGTTGGTTTGCTGGCAGCTTTGTCCCCCCCAGTTTTTTGTCCCTCTCAGTTCAAAAAACGTATCTGCGCCCCTGCGCATGACATCAATGCGAGGGACGCTTCGGGCTGTGAAGGTTCTGAATCTTCTCAATGGAAGGACGCAGAGGTTAGGGAGCTGATTTCCATTTGGGGGGATGCAGCTATTCAAGCTAGATTGGATGGGTCATACTGCAACCGGGCGGTTTTACTTCCGTAAACACTGGCCATGCTCACTGCGTGTGACGTCGTCGTATCCTGCAATGCGCATGCGGAACACTTTTAGGTCGCTTTTCGTTCATACTGAGAATCACATACAAGTCGCATATATTTGTTAATGTGAACGACCTCACAAAAAAATCGGATTTCACAAAAAAATCGGAATTGAGCATTAAGCCTTGCAGTGTGAACGTAGCGAAACTGGTTCTCAGCTGGCTCGCAAGTTGAACGAGTTGTGAACCAGCACCAGCACTGGCCCTGAACCAGCCCTGGAACTGATTTGGTGGAAAAGGGGTATCAGACATAGTGAAATTCCTCATCTGCATTTAAACCATCTGAAGCTGTGAACATGTGTGCATACACACACAGGGAGAGAGAGAGAAAGAAAGAAAGAAAGAGAGGGAGCGAGAGCACAGTATGCAGAATAAATAAATAAATTTGTGGGTAAATTATATGGATCTGCGATGCCTGCATGTTTCAGCTTTTGGATGTAATGTGATCTGCTGGTATAAAATAAATTTTTCGTTGTAATGAGGTTTTCTGCGCGTTGCCATCTTGGTGTCACGCAGTTCCATAGTTATGCTAATTAGTGAAAGCTCCTTGCGTTTGGCTGTTTCCTGTTTCTATCGGGCCGTATTGTTTACCTTAAAAGGGAGGAAAATGGTCCCAAAACGGAGAAAAGCGACCCTCAGCACGTTAAAATGATCACATTTCATTCTTCCGCAGGATATTGTTCTTGCAAGACAAAGGAAAATACTATGGACAATTAAAAAAATTTTAAAATTTAAAATTTCAGCTGACTTTGCAGTCAGAACCTTTAATTTCTTGTTAAAAACAATTGTTTTGCATGTCACACCAAAACCGTAGCGAGTATCGTCACAAGTATCGTCTTCATCTTGTGTCTCAGGATTATAAACAGATGGAGATAATCCACATCAAAACAGATTTAAATCCGGAGCTGTGGAGACGTTTGCTCTTTGAAAGCAACAGGTTTCATGAGCGCTAGTTTCATAACGTTAGTGCTTTAATTTAAATGCCAGCACTTCTGCTGTGAACATTCGTGCACTTCAGGTTATAATGTTCTTTTTTTGTTGTTGTTTTTTTTTAAGTACAGTTACATAACAGTGACACAGTGAGTGTAAAAACTGAAGTGGCTGCACATCTCAGGCAGTTCACGCCAATCATCACCACGCCCTCACGCAGCTGCTGGGAAACTCACACACTCTGGAGGTCAGTCGTCTCCTGGAGCCCCGTAAACACAATTCCTGTGGATTGGCCTCAGATCGATAGTTTAACTGAGCATCCTGGAAGAAATAATACATTCTTGTTTTTCTTATGTCAGTGAGGCTATTTCTTTTTTAGTCAAACAAAAATAGTAAAAAGAAACTAATGTTGTTTGTCTGCAGTGATTTTCATTTCCTAAACAGATTTTTACACTGAGGAGGGGAGCGACGAGCCATCGCAACTTCTTTCAGCTGTGAAAATTCTGAAACAATTTATTTTAAATTAATTTCATTTCAAACACAAACTATTATTTTAGTCAGTTGGTTACCTTACAAACTAGCGTTGGAGTAAACAGTCTAACCCACAGACTAGCGTTGGAGTAAACGGTCTAAGCCCCAAACTAGCGTTGGAGTAAGCGGTCTAACCCACAGACTAGCGTTGGAGTAAACAGTCTAACCCACAGACTAGCGTTGGAGTAAACGGTCTAAGCCCCAAACTAGCGTTGGAGTAAGTGGTCTAAGCCCCAAACTAGCGTTGGAGTAAGTGGTCTAACCCACAGACTAGCGTTGGAGTAAGCGGTTTAAGCCTAGCGTTGGAGTAAGTGGTCTAACCCACAGACTAGCGTTGGAGTAAGTGGTCTAACCCACAGACTAGCGTTGGAGTAAGTGGTCTAACCCACAGACTAGCGTTGGAGTAAGCGGTCTAACCCACAGACTAGCGTTGGAGTAAGCGGTCTAACCCACAGACTAGCGTTGGAATAAGCGGTCTAACCCACAGACTACCATTGGAGTAAGCAGTCTAACCCACAGACTCGCGTTGGCGTAAGCGGTCTAACTCACAGACTAGCATTGGCGTAAACAGGCTTAAAAATTTCCCTCAGGGATCAATAAAGTATGAACTCTGTCTGTCTGTCTGTCTGTCTTTTTTTTTCTCTCTAATCAAACATGTTTGGCCAGTTTAATTGACTCTATCAAACTGGAGCAAGACAAAGATCAATATATGGGCATGGTAGTCCTCGATTTACAGAAAGTATTCGATATGGTAGGCCATCGGATCCTCCTGCAGAAACTTGAAGCTCTAGGATGTCATGAATCTGCCATAGTGTGGTTTCCATCCTATGTGACAGAGCGAAAACAGTCATTCGAGATTTGTGGCACAATCTCAACTCCCTTATTTATTGAATGTGGAGTACTGTAAGAATCAATTCTAGGTCCATTGCTTTTCCTTATATACGTGAACGACATTCCATCAGCTGTTCGCTGATGATGATGATATCACCCTCATACTGTAGTGTCGGATGCTAATACCGAGGGCATAGAGCAGATCCGGTCCTCAGCGCTTGAGTCTATCAGAGAATGGATGATTGACAACATGTAATGTTGGAAAAACTGAAACAATTCTAATTGGCCCCAAAAATAAATTAAGAAAACAGAATTCCATTCAGATGCAATGTGCTGGAAATGCACTGAAATGTCACACTAAGGTGAGGTGCCACTCTCAATCAATCTCTATCTGGAGAGAAGCTGGTCATAGATGTACAGTTGTGGTCAGAAGTTTACATACAGTCATCTTGGACATGAATGTCCTGGCCATAGGCGTAGAATTGGGTATGGACGGTATGGACCTGTCTCCTCCTTCATTATGCCATCCAATTTGTGCAATGAACCAGTTTCACTGGCAGCAAAACCACCCCAGAGCATGATGATTCTACCACCACCACCAGCTGGTACAGTGTCCCTTTGTACATGGTGGTCATACAACTCAATCTTTGTCTCATCTGACCATACAGCTTTCCTCCAGAAGGCTTTTTCTTTGTCCGTGTGGTCAGCTTCAAACTTTTTTTTTAAAGATATTTTTTGGGCTTTTTTCACCTTTATTATTGGATAGGACAGTGTAGAGACAGGAAATGAGCAGGAGAGAGAGAGAGAGAGAGAGAGAGAGAGGGAGGGATCGGGAAATGACCTCGGGCCAGAATCGAACCCGGGTCCCTGGATTTATGGTATGGCGCTTTATTCACCTGAGCCATGACGCCCCCAGCTTCAAACTTTAGTTCAGCTTGAAGGTGTCAATTTTGGAGCAGGGGGTTATTTCTTGAATAGCAGCCTTTTAGTCCATGGTGATCTGAACTGTAGACCGTGATCCATCAGCTTCCAGTTCATGGCAGGGCTGTGCCATGGTGGTTCCCAGGTTGTTCCTGACCATCCAAATCCATTTCCTTTCAGCTGAGGGTGACCATTTGGGCTTTCTTGAAGCAAAGTGGCTTGGCAAAGTGACTACACCTCACAATAACTTGAATACAATTGTTTGAACTGATCTTGGAATTTGCAGTTGTTTAGAAATGGCTTCAAGAGACATTCCGGAGTTGTGTACATCTGTGATCCTCTTTCTCAGATCTGCACTGAGCTCCTTGGACTTTCCCATTTTACTGTGTGTTGGTCAATCCAATGAGTGCTGTAAACAAACCCTTTTTATGAAGGCACAGAGACGCTACCAGCTGTAGTCAATCATGATCACTAACAGGAAGTTATGAGACCTCGGCCTTGGCAAGATAAGAGACATTTTGGAAGTCTCAGCACCTCTGAATTAATAATATAAGTGAGCATATGTAAATGTTTGACCCTATATGTATAATTTTGACCCTGTGTTGATTTCAGAAAACCCAAATAAAATTAAAACTTGTGCACCAAATCCTAGTGGGTTTTTTTTGTTGTTGTTTTTTAATTAAAGTTGTATGCTGTACAATCATTCTGCCACAGAAAAAGAACAGTTCAGAGAAATCATTGAAAGGCCAAATATGTCACTGTATGTAAACTTCTGACCACAATTGTAATCTCATCTCATTATCTCTAGCTGCTTTATCCTGTTCTACAGGGTCGCAGGCAAGCTGGAGCCTATCCCAGCTGACTACGGGCGAGAGGCGGGGTACACCCTGGACAAGTCGCCAGGTCATCACAGGGCTGACACATAGACAACCATTCATACTTACGGTCAATTTAGAGTCACCAGTTAACCTAACCTGCATGTCTTTGGACTGTGGGGGAAACCGGAGCACCCGGAGGAAACCCATGCGTACACGGGGAGAACATGCAAACCCCGCACAGAAAGGCCCTCGCTGGCCACGGGGCTCGAACCCGGACCTTCTTGCTGTGAGGTGACAGCGCTAACCACTACACCACTGTGCCGCCCTCACAATTGTAAATACCAGGGCTTGAATTCCTCTACAGAAAAGCAAGGAATGTCAACAACAGAACTAAGAGGATGCTTGTATCTGCCTTGATACAATCCAGTGTCATTTTGACTTTGCCAGCACGTCATGGTACACTGGTTTAACTAAGAAATACAAGACTAAGTTACACTGTACCCAAAACAGTCATTCGGTTCCTTTTAAAAGCACCAGCCAGAACTCGTACTGGCGCTCCTAAATTTGAATCGGTTGGTATGTTGCCTGTTGAATTATGTGTTAACCAACTCAATAATAGTTGTTCATAATATCATCAATAGTAAAGCTCCAAATTATTTCTCGGCTGACTTTCAACCGACACGTAATCGTCGTTCAATCGGAACAAGATCCAGTAGCACATCTCTCCAGATTCCCTCAGGGAAGTGTCATGGTGAATCTTCTTCCTGTTCCACCAGGATGTTATGGAATAGCCGACCTAGTCGTGTACGGAACCTCAGGTACAAACCCCAGTTTAAGTCTCCTGTTAAAGAATTTTCATTCAGTAGTTGTTGTTCTCAGGAGTCTTCAGCTTTCATTCGGTATTAAACATTTACTTATGGTGCTTTTTTATTTTGTTTTGTTGGCTAGTTAATTTTTAACCCCACTTGTTGTTATGTACTCTAACAGTGTGGGAAATAAAGTTAAGCAGACTGTCACAGGACAGACAAGTCTGAAATGTTGCCTGTCAGTCCAAATTTCAGCCTGTCCAAAGGCCCGAAACAATGCGGCCGAGGGTCCCTAAGGTTGGCCCCAGAAGCTGAAGGGCTTTAGATGCCTGAAGATGGCTTCTCAGTTCTTTTCAGGCACATTTTTGTGATCTTCAAAGGCCAAATTGCACAAGACATTAGTTTCCAATTATACTATAAATTGAATCTAATTTACAAGAAAATGTCAGAAGATTCAAGAAAAACGTGCTTAAAGTTCTACCCAAGAAAACAGTTGCACACACAGGTCAGTTCCATGTCTAGAAAAAAGTATGGGGGGTGTGGGGTTGGTTACAACTTACTGGGACTCATAAACAGGTACTATAATAAAACTCATGAAACATTATGTCAACAATGACTGACTATTTTTTTATACGAGGTTTATAATACATCTATAAGAAATTTAGTAATTAACAATACAACTCTTCTTACATAATCAAGTTAAATTTTTGAGGATGAGATTCCAAGTAACTTTGTCACACAATGACTTTTAAAATGACTCAAAACTAGACATGGTCATATCATTGGCATTCAGACTAAAATCTGCTGCACTAGAGCTTAGAAAGTGGAAGAAAACACAGCGAAAGAGAAACCAATCGAAATGAAAGGGTGAAAGTGATTGTCATGCCTTTACCAGAGATGGACAAAGTACCCAAGTTCATTACTTAAGTCAAAATATAGATTCCATTGGTTAAATGTGACTCTGATACAAGTGAAAGTTATAGTCAAAATTTTACTTAAGTTAAAGTACTGAAGTACTTGCTTTTAAAAATACTTAAGTATTAAAAGTACATTTTCTGTCAACACACTGTTGTATTACTGCCACAACGCTTATGCCTCTGAAGCAACCGACTGGATTTACTGGATTTACTGACTAGCTTGTAGAGCTGAAGCTCCACCTGACATACTAGCAAACTCTTTTCAAACTTGAAATCATATTTGGCAGCTAATGTTACTAGAAAAGAAAGATTTCTACATTCTGTTTATTTGGCAAGGTTATGCGAGAACATATTTCTGAAAGGACTTCAGATAAGTTAACGTTATTCATTTTAGCATAACTCCGTTTTTACATGCTAACGAACAGTGTCCAAGTTAACGTGGACAAGGCGATTGTCACGGAACAGACAGGAGAGGAGATCAAATGCGCTCAAACCACAGTTTATTAATAATAGGGGAAAAGGGAGTTGGGAGAATGTGTGTGGGTGAAGTCCAGAGGCAGGAGAACTTAGAGGCAGGGATGGCTGGTAGTGACATCTGAGGTCTCCCATCCAAGTACTGACCAGGCCCAACCCTGCTTAGCTTCTGAGATCTGATGGGATCTGGCATAGTCAGAGAGCTGTGGCTGTAGGCTGACAGAACTTGGGTATCAGGCAGTCTCCAAGCGAGCAGTCCCTCAGCAGGCAGGAGTTAGAGAGCAAACTGGAACACAGAGTCACAAATCAGGTAGCAAGATAGGGGACAGAAGGCAGATCAGGTTACCGGGGCTGGAGAGCAGACAGAGTCAAACGGAACAGAACAATTTCAGGAGTCAGAGTAGTAGGAACACAGAGCAGGTTATCAGGCTGAGAGTTGCAGACGATCTGACACTGAGGCTAGGGAGAACTGCAGCTTAAATACACCCAGGGGGAAGCAGGTGATCGGCAACAGCCAATGACAGTCACTGAAAGTTAATAAGAGGAAGTGAGTGCAGGCGTGGCCGGTAATGCTGAGTGGAGATGTACCTGAAGAGAGAAGCCCACAGGTAGGACCATGACAGGCGATGACAACTTGGCGGGCAAATCCACAGAAAGTCATTTGACTAACCAGACTGCAACGTTATCGCTAGCTCTAAAAGCACAGACAACTTCACTACAAGCTTTCTCTTGGAATAAAACGTTTACAGACCTCAATATGCTTCTGCAGGTTGGACGGCGAGTTTTTGTACGCTGTGATGTGGTTCGTTTTCAGCAAACAAAGCAAAAATTAAAAATGAAACGAATCTTTAATCCTTTCAGAAAACTGAAACATGGGTTCATGGGCCATGAGTGCGTGCATTCCCCAGAAGAACCTCCTCCTTCTGTTCTGCCATCAACTGATCATGTTCAAATAACGCTGCTGAAAAATCATTGACCTTGATTTTATCCAGTCTATGGACGTGACGTGGCCTGAGTGATTACTGATCATCTGTCTCAGGGTCACCTGCGAAAAAACCAATCACGTTTTAGAAAAGAAAAGAAAAATCATCCACTTTCAAAGCTGCTCCATAGTGATAAGTAATGAGGACCTTGATAGAAATGTAGTGGAGTAAAAGGTACAATATTTGCCTTTCAAATCTAGTGAAGTTAAAGTCATAAGTTTCCAAAAAACTAACAGATCGATGAGGATATTATGTTGCCATCTGTTAGCTTTTTCCTGAATGTTCAACATAACTTTTTGTTCATGATACCTTATGTTATGATGGCATCAATAAAGAATTGTTTTGTTTGGAATTGAATGTGGTTTTTGTTTTTTAAGATTCTTGTAGATCTTGTCAAGAATTTCAAAGATCATTGAAGATCTTGGCAAGAAAATTGAAGCTCCTTAAAGAGCTTGGCAAGAAGTTAAAAGATCTTTGTAAATCCTTGAAGATTTGGCAAGAATATTAAAGATCCTTGAAGAGCTTGGCAAGAACTTTAGAATTCTTGTCAAGATCTTTAAAGATCCTTGAAGACTTTGAAAATAAATTTTGAAGATTCTTGTAGATCCTTGAAGATCTTGGCAAGAAGTTAAAAGATCCTTGGAGATCTTTTGAGGCTCTTTGTTGAGATCCTCAACAGGCTCTTCAAAGCCCCTCACAAAGAACTTTACGGATCCTTGAAGATCCTTGAAAGATTTTCACCAGGGTTGTCCACCTCTGTTTTTGGACCACAATGGAAATAAGTGCTTGCACTTTTATTGTTATCCATTTATTATTATGTCATTTGTATCATTTTTATACAAGGTCATTTTAATAGTGAATAAATCGCTGTCAACAATCCATCGATTGGTGTTATAGTAAGCATGCTAATCCTTGAAATAACCTTATAACCCACAAACTAGCATTATATGCTAATCCTGTCTATGATGAATAACTGTATTTTACAGGAAACATGACCGATTCAATTAGTGTGTAAGACAGAGAGAGAGCGAGACATTTAAATATGTTTTTCCATCTTCCTCATGACATTTAAAACCTGACACAGGAATGTAAATGGTGTCGAATTGATCCACACTTCACATAGAGAAGAGAAGCTTCAGTGAAACACATTTAGGAGCTTATTTAGTGTCCGTGTGTGTCTGTGTGTCCGTCCAAACAGGATACAAGGAGGCCAATTATCCTGCTGCAGCCGCCCGATTTAATTAGACCTTGTTTGAGATGGATGAGTTTCTAATTGGAAATGAATATTTATAGTGTGAATAGAGGAGGTGACTGTCAGCTTCATGAGAATGGATTTCAGATACAAAAGCAGAACTGGTCCTTGTTTTGTGTGTGTGTGTGTGTGTGTGTGTGTGTGTGTGTGTTTTATAATCGGTCTAGGGTAAGTCGGCAGCCTGGGAAAAACCTTTCCCTTGTCAATTTTTGGACATTTTCTACGATATATCATTCTGTAAACGGCAGACTTTCTTGACCTTTCTCTTCTGCCTGTCTCTCACCTGAGAGGTTCTTGCATTTTAAAGTCTGGCTAAAGTGAAAAGGGTGAAAATTGCATTTAAAGATTTCGTTCCAGTTCTGTTTTATAAGTCTAAAGCCCTGGTGAAAAACCTCACAGGATCTTTAAGGATCCATGAGGATTGTCAAAGAGCTGCCAAAGATCCTTAAAGTTAAGGATCTTTATAGGATCCTTAAAGGATCTTAGAAAGATCTTTAAAGCTCTTCATATGCAAAATCATTTGTAAAGATCCTCAAGGATCCTACAAAGATCCTCATAATGATCCCCGCAAAGATCTTTGCAAGGATCCTTTAAGATCCTCAAGGATTCAACAAGGATCTTTCAAAGATACTAGAAGGATCCTTCTAAGGATCTTTGAGGATGTGATCAGGATCTTTTAAGGCTCTTTGTCAAAATCTTCACAAGATCTTTGACAAAGTTCCTCCAAGATCCTCAAAGATTTAACAAGAATCCTTCAAAGGTCTTAAAAGGATCCTTTTCAGGGTCTTAGAAAGATCTTAACTGGAATCCTCAATGATTTAATCAGGATCTTGTAAGGATCCTTGTCAAGGTCTTTACGAGATATTTGAGAGGATCCTTTAAGATCCTCGAGGATCTAATGAGGATCTTTCAGGTTTTTTTAAATCATCCTAATTCAGTGGAATTGGCAAGGATGAAAATAGATTGAAACTTACATAATTATGATTCATAAGAATTAGATAAAGATCTACCAAGGAAGCCTGAATAGCCAACATCTTAAAAGGATCTTTGCAAGAATCTTTCGTGATTTTCAAGGTTTCAGAGAACATGAAAGGATCTCTTGGTCAATCATTTGACTTCTTCTGCTGGAAATGTCAGTGTATGTGTTACGATGGCATCAGTAAAGAATTGTTTTGTTTGGAATTGAATGTGGTTTTTGTTTAAGATTCTTGTAGATCTTGTCAAGAATATTAAAGATCTTTGAAGATGTTGACAAGAATTCTAAAGATCCTTGAAGATCTTGGCAAGAACTTTAAAGATCTTCACAAGAATTTCAAAGATCCTTGAAGATCATGAAAAAAAACAACTTTGAAGATCTTGGCATGAATTTTGAAGATCTTCTAAAGATCTTTGTTGAGATTCTCAACAGGATCCTCAAAGACCCTCACAAAGAACTTTAAGGATCCTTGAAGATCCTTGAAAGATTTTCACCAGAGAAGCCTACCTGTATATTTACAACCCAATCTACATCTGGAAAAACAACATTGCAGGGCTCGACATTAACGGTTGTCCACTTGTCTGGGACAAGTGATACTTAATGTCGGACAGGCTCATCGTCTCAGTTACTTGTCCGATCGGACAAGTGCCAAAATACGCCGATATTCAGGTTACATATCAAATTTATCAGTTTATTCACATGATTTCCGAAGCACCTCACTCGCCATATTGTTTTGATGAATTGCCAGATGTTTCTATTCGGAAAGAGCGATGTGCGCATGCGCAATGTTCCACTTGCGAAACCGGCCAATTGAGGTATTTCACCCACGTGACCAAGTCACGTGACGCAGCCATTTTGGACGGCACGCTTAAGTCCTTCAGTGCAAGGCGGTATGAGATGGTGGAGACCTTTGCACATTTTAACAAGAAAGTAAGCTGTGATTCGTGTTAAATTGGATCTGTCTTTTATCACAAACACTGTACCCAGCCTTGGTATGGAGCCCTGTTTATTTATTTCTGTGTCCCGTTTCTTTCTAGCCTCTGTTATTGCGTTTTATGTCTGATGTCTGCTACATGCAACCCTAGACAAATTAACACTGCCTTGTTTCACTGCTCAGATGGGTTAACAAACACTGACCCATTTACTTTTTGCTATATATTTTATCAAAATTGCGTTAACTGATAAACTAACCTGAAATGAAATGATCACTGCAAAGTCTGGAGTACTCTGTTGGCTCCCAATCCTGTCTCTTCACAGCTGCAGTCCATTTGGCCCTCTTGTCTGGGTCAGTAGGAAACCGGTAGTGATGTGTCGGTCGCAAACGATCCGGTTCAAAGAGCCGGCTCTTTGAAGTGAACGACGGGAGCCGGCTCTTCGGTGGGAGCCGAGTTGGGGAGCCGAATTAGTTTTTTGTCCTTAGGTGCCTCAGAGAGAGAGAGACTTTCACAAAAAAAGTTGCTGTCCGATTGCGTCTTTGTGTTGTCTATTACCATTCAAAGGAAAAAAAAGTAGCATGGTGTACGCCTACTTTTTTTGGTTGGGGGGGTTGATGTCATTCACAGCTGCGAAAATATGAAAATTGGTGTAATGCTTAAAGCTGTGGAGCGCAGGGGAGAGGAGTCTGTGAGGCACCTGAGGAGGGAAAATCAGCTGTGTATTTTATATTGGTAATATAACACAGTTTTGCATTATGTTTGTGAGAAAATAATTTATTAATTGGTAAGTAAGTTTTATTTCTATAGCTAGAACATTGGTACACTGCTATACTTTACAAAACTTTACAATGGCTACAAAAACTAAAAAATAAAATGGAAAACATCCTATTGATAAAATATAAATAATAATGTAATTAATTAACTAGTTAATTGCAGCAATTAAATCAAAAATAAAATCTCAGGAGCCGTTTGGGAGCCGAAAGAGCCGGCTCCTTATAGTAAGAAGAGCCAAAAGAGCCGGCTCCCGAAAAAGAGCCGAAATTCCCATCACTAGAAACCGGTAAAAGGAGCGTCCTGCACGCTGTCCCTGTCTGTTGTGGCAGCCCACAGCACAACAAGCAAACACCATGGTTATTTATAAAGTGCTTACTGACAAATTAATCTATTCTAGGTGTCTGTAACATGTTTTTTTTCAAGCTGGTTCTCCCTCTCTGTCTGCAGCGTTAGTATGTAGCTTGACGTTCAAAATGGCGGACACCGGGGCGTCACGTGACCCTGTGACGTCAGGTGAAATACCTCAATACCACTTCGTGTATTTGAGCTGAAAAGTAAACGGTCGTTTATGATTGGTTTTAATCGTGTCATACACGTGGATTTGTTGACATTTCTGTTGGCGGGATCATTATTCAACTGTATATTTACGTTGAGTGTGTGGTAATTTCCAAATCTTTGAATTGTTGTCGATGGTGTTCGTTATATAGCCGAGCGTGTGCTGGCGGGGAATGTGCGCCTGCACGCGTGTGGATTGACAGGGAGTGATGGAGGAGTGGGGAAAGTTATCTATGAAATACCAAGCTGTCAAATGGCTGCTAATTAGGTTACTGGCTATATTAATTAACTAATTAGTAATGGGAGTTTAGGGATTTGAAACATAGGGCTCTATAATTTAGACATAATTATGGATTATTTGAAATTATTATCTTTTTTTTTTTTACCATTAAATACCATACAGGAGCCACACTGAATAATTAGGCAACAATTAATCAGTGGAAGATATATATTCAAAATTAATAATTTAGAAATGAAAATATATATAAATTTAATTTTCCGGTTTTCAATTTCTCATAAATAAATTAATGATTGATGGAGTCCAATTGATGGAGCAGAACTCAAGGGTTGATAGATGAAGATGAATAGAAACTTTATTTGTATCCATTCATCTGTGAGTCAATAGAGGTGTGGAGGTTTTCATAACAAGATATATTATCTTGTCATTTAATAACTAGATTTCAGTGTATAATAATCAGTGATTTACAGTATTAGTCAGTTTTGTTATCAGTTGTTTTTTATTTGTAGCATTGTTATTTGTTTCTCTTGTCCAAACTAGTGATATCTCATCAAGTCATAAATTTTATGATAATGTTCCTTTTTGTGATATTTGTTCCTGAACTGCAGAGTACTGATCTGTGTATATATAATGGTTAGTGTTTCTGGATCTCATAGTATAGTTATTTTGTTCTTAAAATTTTATGTTCATAATTTCTACTCTATTGGAATATATTGCTTCTGAACTTCAGCATAATAATTGGTGAATTATGGTATCAATCAGTTTGTTTTACTATATTTTCGAACTTTTGCCTCAGTATGTCAAGTATTGATTACTTTTGATTCATAGATATTATGCATATGTTGTGAATTCGGAAACAAATGCCATAAAGATTGTTGGGTTACAAATAGTTTTTTTTTTTCTCAAATATTTCTTCGGACAAGTCAACTTCACATTCGGACAAGTAAATTTCCTTTCAACTTGCCCTACAAGACAAGTGGTTTCAAAAGTTAATGTAGAGCCCTGCAATCATTGTAAAGGATCCTAAGTTTACAGTGAGAAATGAATTCTCACTGTGATTATCATCCGTCTCTTTCTCGTTAAAACGCAAGCCTCATCGTTGTCTCTTCACTCCACTGATCTCTGTTTGTGCTCACGTCGGGGGGAAATAATCGCTGATTTATTCACTCGATTCAGCTCTTTGTTTACTGGACGTCATCTGTGCAGAGAGAGAACATGCTGTTCTTTGTTTTGATGCTGATGTGATGGTGTAGGGACTCCGTGAACATTTTCAAGACAAAACGAATTGATTCGGCTTTTGCTACGAGTTTTGTCAAAGCATGATAATCACTCAGATAACTGCACAAATTCAGCCTAATTTTGACACGATTTTGTCGTGGGTGACTTGTAGTGTGACATTGAACAGCAATGTGGCGTCCAGGACACTACGAAAAGTCTAGCATGTCAGAATTTTTTTTATATTCTATGGAAATGAGTGTTCTACTGGGAAATACACCCCTCATATTTTTCATCTGAGCTCCATCCAGGACATGGAGAACCAAAACTGTGACTTTTGTGAATGTGTTGATATAATAAAAAGAAAATCACATGTTGGCTTGAAGATGTGAAGTTTATCTTCTCGTGTATATGAAAAACTTGCATTTTGCATACGAAACACATTGTGGATCTGAGTGACATTTAAATATATTGTCTGGCTCTTTTTGTATAATAATAATAATAATAATAATTTAAAAAAATAATAATAATAATTGGCTTTTATTCCTGATCTATCAGATCTATTCCATTCAGCTAGCATGATGCTGAATGAGTCGAAGACAAGTTGCTGAATGGAATATGTCTGATAGACCATGAAAAAAAGCCAGCCGATGATAATAATAATAATAATAATACATACATACACATTCCTTTCGGGTGTTCAACACACCTTTCTCTTTCAAAATTCTCTCAAAATCTTCCGTATTTTTTTTTTTAAACGAAGCAAACCTGGCGGCCATGTTTGTTTACAAATTGTCCCAGTCGCTCGCTAGCGTGGAAGTTTTATGTCTCCAGTGTGTGACTTCATGCTGTCTTGACAACCACACAATATCAGAACCCATATTCAATACTCATTCTCTATTGGGTAGAGTGGCATAATACACGTAGGATAAGCAATATGCTAACAATATTGCATGCTATCAAATCAATTGAATGAAACTCGCTAGAATGGAATAGAACACGTTTTTATTCCATCGAAAAAGTGTCCTGTATGGATAATAACTCCTGCTATTTCACTCCGATGATGCCACTCCCAGTGTTTTCCCGCTGTGTTGTGAAAGTGGCGAACCGGTTGAAAATTTAAATTCTTTTGATTAACTTGCATTTTTTTTGTGGATGTGTCCATATAACATAAAGAATATTACATCTTGGTGCAAAGGTATAAAGTTTATCTTCTCGTATTGAAAATATTTACATTCGTTCACTAACTCGTGATCTATACATTCACCACTCGAAGATAAACTTGATATCTTCACGCGACTGGGTAATATCCTCGATATATTTTCTTGCCTACGATGTTTTCTTTGATAGCCTTGATTGACTGACTGACTGTTTCTTGACCCTCCTCCCTGATGACACGCAAGGACGTGAACAATGATTGGTCGGAGTCAAACTTGTAGTGTTTCCGGTCTCCCGACCAAGACACAGCAAGAATTTATAGCACTATAATATGATATGATATGGTGACCATTGTGAAAGGCAAAAACATCATGTAGTCTGACCCCAACACCAGCTTGTGATGTTTTATGTTACACACATTTAGCAGGCGCTTTTATCCAGAGAGACGTACAACATAACCTGGGGAGCAGTTGGGGGTTAGGTGCCTTGCTCAAGGGCACTTCAGCCATTCCTGCTGGTCCAGGGAATCAAACCAGTGACCTTTTGGTCCCAAAGCTGCTTCTCTAATAATTTAAGTCATGGTTTCCCCGAGGTTTTAGGCATCTTTAAGCAGGCTGACTGATTTTATCACTGGGTTTGTTAAACTGGCTCCTTACACGTAATCATCTTTTGTGAATTCAACTGCAACCATATCTGACTTTTTTTTCCCAGACTGCAACGCGTTGTGTCGGTTATGATGTCACTGTGGACACGACAAAATGTCATTTTGGTCATCAGGAGGATGTTTTTGGCCATGGGGGTGTCGTCTGACTCAGTGACAGGACTGGAATACCTTCTTAGTCCACTTTCTTTGATTTCGAGTCTTGGCAAGGGGTACGATTGGTTACTTGAGGAAAAAAACCCTCAAATATAAAAACCCCCTATTTTTAAAGACAGCAGGACTCAAGCGAGACCAACAAGGACCAAGACAAGTCTGAGTGCAAACACTAATGAGTCCAAGACATACCCGAGACAACAGAAGGAACACCTTGAGACCGGACCCGAGTCCTACAGCCGTGTTTAATAAACGCAGGATACACACAGCAGCCATCTCGTGTAGTTGAAAGCAAACCAACGAATGTTTGCAACAAGATGTTGTGTTTGGATGTGCAGGAACGTGTGCAGGAATTTCCAGCATTGCAAAAGCTTGACGTTTAGGAAACACTGAGCTTGAGCAGGAAACTCAGAATCTCACGCTGAAGTTCAGACCCAAATTCAGAGAGGCTTTAACTTTATTGGACTTTCATGTTCCTTTCAGTGGTTTTTCCTTTTATCCAGTTATGACGGTGTGCCGCACCATGTTCTCTGGTACTTTGTGTGTGAGAGAGAGAGCGAGTGAGGGAGAGCTTCTAGTAATCATACAGGAAAAAACAGAGGAACATTAACTCGCCTCCATTGTGTATTTTTTTTTTTATAGGTATTGACTTGTACACCATTGTTTCCACACCTAATTACTGCAGCTCAGTTCTTTCCATTCTCTTTTTCACACCACACACACACACACACACACACACACACACACACACACACACACACACACACACACTCTCTCTCCATTCTGCCATAATCCATAAACACACATCAACTTCTTGATATAAAATTAAAGTGTCATAGGAGGTGATGATTGTCTTTTTTATATAAATATATATATAAAACACACACACACACGAGCCGGCTGGAGCAGTGTGAGTCAGTTGCTGCTGCCTGAGGTCAAAAACAGTGAGCTATACATGCATGAACATCCCCCCCCCCCCCCCCCCCCCCCCACACACACACACACACACAATAAATAAAATAAATAAATTAATACTAATAAATAAATAGAATTTTTTTGAAAAAGTGAGCCAAGTTGAAAGATCACACAGGCAAGCCAGGTCAGATGCGCGCTCTCTCTCTCTCTCTCTCTCTCTCTCACACACACACACACACACACACACACACACGGCCCCACCCAGTAGCCACATTCTCTTGCTCTAACACACACACACACACACACATATTGGCAGAACTAAACCCAGTTCACACACCAGCATAAGCAAGGCCAAAACTTCCCACCCTGACACACACATACACACTCAGGTAATTCCCAACAGCATACACAAATCAGACAGTACAGTACACACACACACACACACACACACACATATATGTATATATATATATATATATATATATATATATATATATATATATATATATATATATATATATATATGTGTATATATATATATATATATATATATATATATATATAGAGAGAGAGAGAGAGAGAGAGAGAGAGAGAGAGATACACACATTCATATACACAGACACCGAATCTAGACACTCCAGAAAACACACAAAGAGTTACAGTCTGATTTAATGTGTTTACACACTGGCACAGTCAAACCCAGCTCACACACCCAGATATGCAAGGCCAAGCTTCTCTCTCTCAAACACACACACGTTTGTAACTCTGTAATACACACTGAGAGTGTCTTCTGAATGATATCATGGCCTTGGTGAACCACAACACTCTCAGTTGGGGTGTGTGTGTGTGTGTGTGTGTGTGTGTGTGTGTTGTCTTTGACAAACAAACCCGATCCTTTGCTCAGTGCTGTGATGTCATCCGAATATGTGACGCAGCTAAGGACTGAATGTGATACAGTTCACAGCTGCGTTAATGAAGTATAAAGTAATTCAGTTTTGTGCATTTAGCTCTATTTCTTAAAAAGGTCAGCTTGCAGGAGTGGGAGGCCATGCCCCCTTCACTAAGACTGACTGACAGGTACAGAGGCCACGCCCCCTTCACTAAGACTGACTGACAGGTACAGAGGCCACGCCCCCTTCACTGAGCCTGACAGATACAGAGGCCATGCCCTTTCACCGATTCTGTGGGGGACAGAGGCCAAGACTATTTCACTGAGATTCACAGATACAGAAGCCACACCTCCTTCACTGAGACTGAGAAATACAGAAGCCACACCTCCTTCACTGAGACTGACAGGTGCAGAAGCCACACCTCCTTCACTGAAATATACAGAAGCCACACCCCTTCACTGAGACTGAAATACAGAAGCCACACCTCCTTCACTGAGACGATGTACAGAAGCCGCACCCCTTCACTGAGACTGACCGTTACAGAGGCCACACCTCCTTCAGGGAGTAGGAGAGGTAAAGAGAAGGAGAGAGACTGAGAATTAAGAAAGAAAGGAGTGAGGGAAAGGGAAAAAAGAGGATGAAGGGAGGGAGGAAATGGATTTATAGCAAGAAAGAATGATGAAAATGGAGGGAAGAAAGAAGGAGATGAAAAGGGGGGGAGAGAGAGAGAGAGAGAATAACAAAGAGGAAGAAAAGTAGGGACACAAACAAGAACGTTAAGTATTTAAAGAAGGTGAAGTATAAAGGAATGATGGGGAAAGGAGAGAGAGAGAGAATATGCAGAAACGATTGTAAAAGGAAAGAGGAACAGCATCAAAGTGAGAGAGCCAGAGGAGGGATTTTAGTGAAGGAAGAGGGAATGAAAGAAGGAAGGTAAGAGCGAGAGGAGGGTGGGAAAAGATGAAAGTGAAAATGGAGAAGGTTTAAACAGAGAGAGACAGAGAGAGATGGAACGAAGGATGGAGGGGAGAGTCAATGGCAGGCAGGGAGGGAAAGTGGGAGAGAAGAAGGATGAGGGGGTTAATAAAGGGAAAGCTGAGCAGAGAGAAGGAAAGAGGGGTGAAGATGGAGGGATAATGGAAGTGAAGGGAGAGATGTGAGAGAAAGAGAGTGATTACAAAAGAAAAGAGGGGTAGAAAGGAGACATAAAGAGGACAAGAGAGAGGAGGAATGGAGAAAGAGTACAAGAACAGGAAGGAAGGAATGAAGAAGAGTTGAAAGAAAAAGAGAAAAAGATGAAGAGGAAGGAAAAAGAGCCATAATGGAGATGTGACCGTTAAGAGTGTTAGTGTTTATATCCTTGAGTGCACGCTTACGTAACGTGTGTGTGTGTGTGTGTGTGTGTGTGTGTGTGTGTGTGTGTGTTGGCAGGCGTGCAGGATTTGTCAGGTTGATGAAGTGTGTAAAGCGGAGAGGAGGGAAGAGGGAGGGGGGACTTTTTGAGTAAATGTTATGACGGTTGGGGCTATGTGCCGTCTCTCACACACACACACTATAATGTTGTCACTTCAGGCCAGGCAGCATACCCTAAATGAAACTGTGTGTGCGCGTGCACACACACTGAGTGAGGAGTTCTCAGACATTTATCAGAACATGACGCGGACCTTCTCGCCCCGCAGGGACACGTAGAATGTTGTACTACACCTTGCATTATATCGGAACGTTCTCCTGCCTCTGGAACAGTCCGAATATTCTATGCCTCGCCTGAACATTATTATTTCGGAATGTTCCACTGAAAGTTCCCCTGTCTCTCCTGCCCCATTAGAACCTTCCACCATCCCCTGTTGCCCCATTAGCACATTCCTTTGTCATTGGGCCACATCTGAAATGTCATCACTTTACCAGTTGCCCCATCCAAATATTATCCTATTCCCTGCATTTCAACATTATGCGGTTGAATCAGAGCGCTCTTCTGCTGCCAGCTCTAACGATCCTGCCCCGTTCTGCCCCCAGCTCTAACGGTCCTGCCCCATTCTGCCCCCAGCTCTAACCATCTTGCCCTGTTCTACCCCCAGGTCTAACGATCCTGCCCCGTTCTGCCCCCAGCTCTAACCATCCTGCCCCCAGCTCTAACCATCCTACCCCGTTCTACCCCCAGCTCTAATGATCCTGCCCCGTTCTACCCCCAGCTCTAACGATCCTGCCCCGTTCTACCCCCAGCTCTAATGATCCTGCCCCGTTCTGCCGCCAGCTCTAACCATCCTGCCCTGTTCTGCCCCCAGCTCTAACGATCCTGCCCCATTCTGCCCCCAGCTCTAACCATCCTGCCCTGTTCTACCCCCAGCTCTAACGATCCTGCCCAGTTCTGCCCCCAGCTCTAAAGATCCTGCCCCATTTTGCCCCCAGCTATAACGATCCTGCCCCCAGATCTAACCATCCTGCCCCGTTCTACCCCCAGCTCTAATGATCCTGCCCCGTTCTACCCCCAGCTCTAACGATCCTGCCCCGTTCTACCCCCAGCTCTAACGATCCTGCCCCGTTCTACCCCCAGCTCTAACGATCCTGCCCCGTTCTGCCCCCAGCTCTAACCATCCTGCCCCGTTCTGCCCCCAGCTCTAACCATCCTGCCCCGTTCTGCCCCCAGCTCTAACCATCCTGCCCCGTTCTGCCCCCAGCTCTAACCATCCTGCCCTGTTCTGCCCCCAGCTCTAACCATCCTGCCCTGTTCTGCCCCCAGCTCTAACCATCCTGCCCCGTTCTGCCCCCAGCTCTAACCATCCTGCCCCCAGCTCTAACCATCCTGCCCCGTTCTACCCCCAGCTCTAACGATCCTGCCCCATTCTACCCCCAGCTCTAATGATCCTGCCCCGTTCTACCCCCAGCTCTAACGATCCTGCCCTGTTCTGCCCCCAGCTCTAACCATCCTGCCCCGTTCTGCCCCCAGCTCTAACCATCCTGCCCCGTTCTGCCCCCAGCTCTAACCATCCTGCCCTGTTCTGCCCCCAGCTCTAACGATCCTGCTCCGTTCTACCCCCAGCTCTAACGATCCTGCTTCGTTCTACCCCCAGCTCTAACGATCCTGCCCCATTCTACCCCCAGCTCTAACGGTCCTGCCCTGTTCTGCCCCCAGCTCTAACGATCCTGCCCCCAGCTCTAACCATCCTGCCCCGTTCTACCCCAAGCTCTAACGATCCTGCCCCGTTCTATCCCCAGCTCTAACGATCCTGCCCCATTCTGCCCCCAGCTCTAACCATCCTGCCCTGTTCTGCCCCCAGCTCTAATGATCCTGCTCCGTTCTACCCCCAGCTCTAATGATCCTGCCCTGTTCTGCCCCCAGCTCTAACGATCCTGCCCTGTTCTACCCCCAGCTCTAACCATCCTGCCCCGTTCTGCCCCCAGCTCTAACGATCCTGCCCCGTTCTGCCCCCAGCTCTAACCATCCTGCCCTGTTCTGCCCCCAGCTCTAACGGTCCTGCCCCGTTCTGCCCCCAGCTCTAACGATCCTGCCCCCAGCTCTAACCATCCTGCCCCGTTCTACCCCCAGCTCTAACGATCCTGCCCTGTTCTACCCCCAGCTCTAACCATCCTGCCCCGTTCTGCCCCCAGCTCTAACCATCCTGCCCTGTTCTGCCCCCAGCTCTAACGATCCTGCTCCATTCTACCCCCAGCTCTAACGATCCTGCCCCATTCTACCCCCAGCTCTAATGATCCTGCCCCATTCTACCCCCAGCTCTAACGGTCCTGCCCCGTTCTACCCCCAGCTCTAACGGTCCTGCCCCGTTCTGCCCCCAGCTCTAACCGTCCTGCCCCGTTCTACCCCCAGCTCTAACGATCCTGCCCCGTTCTACCCCCAGCTCTAACGATCCTGCCCCGTTCTACCCCCAGCTCTAACCGTCCTGCCCCGTTCTGCTCCCCAGCTCTAACGATCCTGCCCCGTTCTACCCCCAGCTCTAACCGTCCTGCCCCGTTCTGCCCCCAGCTCTAACCGTCCTGCCCCGTTCTGCCCCCAGCTCTAACCGTCCTGCCCCATTCTGCCCCCAGCTCTAACCGTTCTGCCCCCAGCTCTAACCATTCTGCCCCCAGCTCTAACCGTCCTGCCCCGTTCTGCCCCCAGCTCTAACCGTCCTGCCCCGTTCTGCCCCCAGCTCTAACGATCCTGCCCCGTTCTACCCCCAGCTCTAACTGTCCTGCCCCGTTCTGCCCCCAGCTCTAACCGTCCTGCCCCGTTCTACCCCCAGCTCTAACCGTCCTGCCCCGTTCTGCTCCCCAGCTCTAACCGTCCTGCCCCGTTCTACCCCCAGCTCTAACGATCCTGCCCCGTTCTACCCCCAGCTCTAACCGTCCTGCCCCGTTCTACCCCCAGCTCTAACGATCCTGCCCCGTTCTACCCCCAGCTCTAACCGTCCTGCCCCGTTCTGCCCCCAGCTCTAACCGTCCTGCCCCGTTCTGCCCCCAGCTCTAACCGTCCTGCCTCATTCTGCCCCCAGCTCTAACCATTCTGCCCCCAGCTCTAACCGTCCTGCCCCGTTCTGCCCCCAGCTCTAACCGTCCTGCCTCATTCTGCCCCCAGCTCTAACCATTCTGCCCCCAGCTCTAACCGTCCTGCCCCGTTCTGCCCCCAGCTCTAACCGTCCTGCCCCGTTCTGCCCCCAGCTCTAACAATCCTGCCCTGTTCTACCCCCAGCTCTAACCGTCCTGCCCTGTTCTGCCCCCAGCTCTAACGATCCTTCTCCGTTCTACCCCCAGCTCTAACGATCCTGCCCCGTTCTGCCCCCAGCTCTAAGGATCCTGCCCCGTTCTGCCCCCAGCTCTAACCATCCAGCCCTGTTCTGCCCCCAGCTCTAACGATCCTGCTCCGCTCTACCCCCAGCTCTAACGATCCTGCCCCGTTCTACCCCCAGCTCTAACGATCCTGCCCCGTTCTGCCCTCAGCTCTAACCATCCTGCTCCGTTCTACCCCCAGCTCTAACGATCCTGCCCCATTCTACCCCCAGCTCTAACGGTCCTGCCCCGTTCTGCCCCCAGCTCTAACTGTCCTGCCCCGTTCTGCCCCCAGCTCTAACCGTCCTGCCCCGTTCTGCCCCCAGCTCTAACCGTCCTGCCCCATTCTGCCCCCAGCTCTAACCGTTCTGCCCCCAGCTCTAACCATTCTGCCCCCAGCTCTAACCGTTCTGCCCCCAGCTCTAACCATCCTGCCCTGTTCTGCCCCCAGCTCTAACCATCCTGCCCTGTTCTGCCCCCAGCTCTAACCATCCTGCTCCGTTCTACCCCCAGCTCTAACGATCCTGCCCCGTTCTACCCCCAGCTCTAACGATCCTGCCCCGTTCTACCCCCAGCTCTAACCGTCCTGCCCCGTTCTGCCCCCAGCTCTAACGATCCTGCTCCGTTCTGCCCCCAGCTCTAACGATCCTGCTCCGTTCTACCCCCAGCTCTAACCGTCCTGCCCCGTTCTGCCCCCAGCTCTAACGATCCTGCTCCGTTCTACCCCCAGCTCTAACCGTCCTGCCCCGTTCTGCCCCCAGCTCTAACGATCCTTCTCCGTTCTACCCCCAGCTCTAATGATCCTGCCCCGTTCTGCCCCCAGCTCTAACCATCCAGCCCTGTTCTGCCCCCAGCTCTAATGATCCTGCTCCGTTCTACCCCCAGCTCTAACGATCCTGCTCCGTTCTACCCCCAGTTCTAACGATCCTGCCCCATTCTACCCCCAGCTCTAACCATCCTGCCCTGTTCTACCCCCAGCTCTAACGATCCTGCCCTGTTCTACCCCCAGCTCTAACGATCCTGCCCCGTTCTGCCCTCAGCTCTAACCATCCTGCCCTGTTCTGCCCCCAGCTCTAACCATCCTGCTCCGTTCTACCCCCAGCTCTAACGATCCTGCCCCATTCTACCCCCAGCTCTAACGGTCCTGCCCCGTTCTGCCCCCAGCTCTAACTGTCCTGCCCCGTTCTACCCCCAGCTCTAACAGTCCTGCCCCGTTCTACCCCCAGCTCTAACAGTCCTGCCCCGTTCTGCCCCCAGCTCTAACCGTCCTGCCCCGTTCTGCCCCCAGCTCTAACGATCCTGCCCCGTTCTGCCCCTAGCTCTAACGATCCTGCCCCGTTCTACCCCTAGCTCTAACGATCCTGCCCCGTTCTACCCCCAGCTCTAACCGTCCTGCCCCATTCTGCCCCCTGCTCTAACCGTCCTGCCCCGTTCTGCCCCCTGCTCTAACCGTCCTGCCCCGTTCTGCCCCCAGCTCTAACCGTTCTGCCCCCAGCTCTAACGATCCTGCCCCGTTCTACCCCTAGCTCTAACGATCCTGCCCCGTTCTACCCCCAGCTCTAACCGTCCTGCCCCATTCTGCCCCCAGCTCTAACCGTTCTGCCCCCAGCTCTAACCGTTCTGCCCCCAGCTCTAACCGTCCTGCCCCGTTCTGCCCCCAGCTCTAACCGTCCTGCCCTGTTCTGCCCCCAGCTCTAACGATATGCCTTCTGTATCATCAATGTGTTTATTTCTACCTCCTGCTGTGACTGTGAAGACCTTGTTGTCGTTAGCATCGCTTTCACTTACCGTCATCAAAGTGCAGCCTTGAGAGATAAAGTGTTTTCTCTCTCTCACACACACACACACACACACACACACACACACACACACACACACACACACCTGGTGCTTTGTCCTGTTCATTCTAAACACTTGCCCTGATGTCCACTTCAAAGGAGAAAGATGAGTGGTGGAGATCACACTCTCTCTCTCTTTTGCTCTTTTTCTCTCTTTTTCTTGCACTCTGTTTTTCTTGTGGTCTTTCTCTCTTTTCTGCTCTTTCTTTTTCTTGCACTCTCTTTTTGTGCTCTCTCTCGTTTTTGCTCTCGCTGTTTCACACTCTCTCTCTGTACTCACACTAGGTGATCCGTACCGTGCCACAGCAGATTTGACCCCAAACGCTGGTTCTTTTGTGTCGTGTGATCGCGACAGTGATGCATCACTGTGCTCACTAACTCTGCCCAAGCACAGAACCCGAACGCTACAATGTGCACTTTTCAGTTTATTGGAGAATATTTGGGTTAAAACCTGGTCCGGTTCTCACCTTATTGATGAACTTGAATTTACTCGGGTAAAACTGCAGATTTCTCTCTCAGCGTCAGCAGCCTCTGTAAAAAAAAAAACCTTCTTGTACGTGATCTGAAAATCGCTGCATTGCATAATTGATAAATCTGCACCGTGCGTGACGGGGTCTCGTGACGGGGCCGTGTGTCACTGCAAACAAAACGACTCAAAATAAGTCACGGTGTAAAAACATTCTCCATCGTGCGATACATCAGCACCGTTCTGCAACACCGTGAGCTGCGTTGTGATGATGAAGGAGCATTTGGGCCTAGAACGCTGTGAGCGCAGGCCGGAGGGGGAGGGGGAACAGTCGTACTCTGGCACAGTACCATGGCAACTGTGCCTAGTGTGAGTACACCTTTAATCTCACTCGTGGGTCTCTGATAGCCCTTTTCCACCAAATCAGTTCCAGGGCTGGTTCGGGGCCAGTGCTTAGTTTGGAACCGGGTTTTCTGTTTCCACTGACAAAGAACTGGATCTGGGCCAGAAAAACCGGTTCCAGGGTAGCACCAGCTCTTTGCTGGGCCAGAGGAAAGAACTGCTTACGTCAGCGGGGGGGGCGGAGTTGTTAAGACCAACAACAATAGCAAGACAGCGAGAGGGTGCCATTTTTAAAGCGACGCGATATCATGGATGCAGTAAAGCAGCAGTGGTCTCTGGAGGAGACAACAACCTGTCTCCAAGCGATATGGTCCACAGATGAAGTCCAGGCGAAACTGGAGGGTGCTATGCGGACCCTATTACACCAAATACAAAAAGAGATGGCTGCGGCAGGGTATGAACGTACTGTCGAGCAGATCAGCAACAAATTAAAGAAACTGAAGAAAGACTACAGGGACCAAAAAAAGGACCTCGGTTGAAGCGGCAACGGGCGGCCGAGGAAGAACCCCCACTTCGATATTCTGGACTCGGTCCTCGGTGATAGACCGGCAAATAAAGCCACCGGAGCCTTAAATTCAGCGACGGCGATGCTGGAGGTGATGGTGGACGACACACTGCTGCAATCAGAGCCTGGTAAGTTTCTTTTCAAACATTTTCGCCTTGCATAAAGTTTTTTAGTGAGTGACCGTTACTAGTTACTTCAGTTCCTCCGCCAAGTAGGTTATGTTTTCAGTAGCGTTGGTTTGCTTGTTTGTTGGTTTGTCTGTTAGCAACATTACGGAAAAAGTTATGAATAGATTGCTCTGAAATTTTTTCCAGAGGTGTGACTGGGCACAAGTAACGATCCATTAAATTTTGGCGGTGATCCGGATCACCTTCTGGATCCCGGATTTTTTTAAAGGATTCTTGGCGGAGGTCCGCGCTCTCCGAGTGCTTTTCTAGTTTGTATAATGTTATAATGAAATCTGACGCATAGTTTCATTCACTAATTCATTTTTGTAACTGTGAACTTAGTTCAAAATTTTTCATTCTGAACTATGCACTGAACTAGCTCATTTTAAAATTTGTGAACTGAACTTTGAAATAGTTCATGTAGAAAGTGAACTTTCCCAACACTGGCTGTTTTTATGTGGTTTATAGAGTTGTCCACCATCGGGGATGAGGACCTGATGTCTCCACTCCACTGCAGCTCTCCTGCACCACCCAGCAGCTCAGGACAATTGCAGCAGACCAGACCTGGTAAGTTGTTGTGCTGAGTATCCAGTAGTCTGTCTCACCGGATACTATGCAAACATGGATATATCCAAGTGAATGATTTATGTTTAACCTCGTTTCTTTAACCCTTATGCCTCACTAAGGACATTTTTGGCTTGTCAGTTGTTAATTTTCTTTATTATTTTGACTGTGTTCATACATATAGAAATATAATAAGGTCAATAGAATATAAAGTATGGCAAATGTGCTGTACATTAACTCCACAAGTAAATGCAACACTTGTTATGTTTCCAACACTCACACATGCACATTTATTTCTCAATACACATCCCACTCTAATCTAAGGGGAAAAAGAGGCACAAGGGTTAAGTGCCATGATGAATATTTGTTTGAGTATTGATGACTCTCCACACAACACGTTTATTTACCTATACATTTTTCTCTTTACAGGTAATCTTGCGACTGATGGCAAGGCGGAGATCACATGTTGTGGGCACACCCAAGATCTCGCTGCTGGTGGGACACAATTGTTCCTGATTTCACCTCTCACCAGTTCATGCAGAATCTCCGTGTGTCCCAAGAGTCGTTTGAGTATATCTGCAGTCGGGTGAGGCATGTCTTGGGGAGAAGGAACACAAATTACCGTTTGTGTGTCCCAAACCAGAAGCGGGTGGCTTTTGCCATCTGGAAGCTGGCCACTGGCGGTGAATACAGGACCATCAGCCATCTTTTTGGAGTAGGCATGAGCACCGTCTTTAATTGCGTTCAGGATTTCTGTAACACAGTCATCAAGGTGCTGCTTCCTGCCCACATTACATGCCCTGATGCTGAGAGGTTAGCGGAAATGGCTGCTCTCTTTCAGAGTCATTGAAGAGTGCCATAGTGTGTTGGTGCAATAGATGGAAGCCACATTCCCATTATAGCACCAGAAGAGTATCCCCGAGACTACAACCCCGATTCCAAAAAAGTTGGGACAAAGTACAAATTGTAAATAAAAATAGAATGCAATAATTTACAAATCTCAAAAACTGATATTGTATTCACAGTAGAACATAGACAACATATCAGATGTCGAAAGTGAGACATTTTGAAATTTCATGCCAAATATTGGCTCATTTGAAATTTCATGACAGCAACACATCTCAAAAAAGTTGGGACAGGGGCAATAAGAGGCTGGAAAAGTTAAAGGTACAAAAAAGGAACAGCTGGAGGACCAAATTGCAACTCATTAAAGAGGAGAAGGACGACCCAAGTTGTTATCAGCGCTCAGTTCAGAAGCCTGCATCTCTGATGGTATGGGGTTGCATTAGTGCGTGTGGCATGGGCAGCTTACACATCTGGAAAGACACCATCAATGCTGAAAGGTATATCCAGGTTCTAGAGCAACATATGCTCCCATCCAGACGACGCCTCTTTCAGGGAAGACCTTGCATTTTCCAACATGGCAATGCAAACCACATACTGCATCAATTACAGCATCATGGCTGCGTAGAAGAAGGGTCCGGGTACTGAACTGGCCAGCCTGCAGTCCAGATCTTTCACCCATAGAAAACATTTGGCGCATCATAAAACGGAAGATACGACAAAAAAGACCCAAGAAAGTTGAGCAACTAGAATCCTACATTAGACAAGAATGGGTTAACATTCCTATCCCTAAACTTGAGCAACTTGTCTCCTCAGTCCCCAGACGTTTACAGACTGTTGTAAAGAGAAAAGGGGATGTCTCACAGTGGGAAACATGGCCTTGTCCCAACTTATTTGAGATGTGTTGTTGTCATGAAATTTAAAATCACCTTATTT
This sequence comes from Neoarius graeffei, assembly GCF_027579695.1. NCBI lineage: Eukaryota > Metazoa > Chordata > Actinopteri > Siluriformes > Ariidae > Neoarius > Neoarius graeffei. Next base: position 88,686,494 of record NC_083578.1, read on the forward strand.
TTCTCTTTAAATGATACATTTTCTCAGTTTAAACATTTGATATGTCATCTATGTTCTATTCTGAATAAAATATGGCATTTTGAAACTTCCACATCATTGCATTCCGTTTTTATTTACAATTTGTACTTTGTCCCAACTTTTTTGGAATCGGGGTTGTACTACAACTGGAAGGGATGGCATTCGGTTGTTCTGCAAGCAGTTGTAGATGGCAGAGGTCTTTGCTGGGATGTGTGTGTTGGCTTTCCAGGGAGTGTGCATGACGCAAGAGTCCTAAAACAGTCACATTTGTGGGAAGTCCTAAGTGACGGGGAATTTCTAGGTCAAAGCAAAGTGACCATCTCTGGCTGTGAGGTTGGACATTACCTGATAGGTGATCCAGCCTACCCCATGCAGAACTGGCTGATGAAACCCTTTTCTGACACTGGCAGATTGACCCCTGAACAACACACCTACAATTACAGACTCAGCAGTGCACGATCGGTTGTGGAAATGGCATTTGGGAGATTGAAAGGACGGTGGAGGTGCCTACTGAAAAGAAATGACTGCAAGCTGGAACTGTGCAAGAAAATGGCGCTGACCTGCTGTGCCCTTCATGACATCTGTGAGGAACATGGCCTCCTCTTCAGGCATTACCTGAACATGGTAGTCAAGAATGGACTGACATTAGAGCCGCTTTAATGGCCTACTTTAACGGAGGGAACGAGTAATTTGTTTGGTTATTTTGCTATTTACTTCATGTCAATGCTGTTTAATTGTTCAGTTCGGTAAGTTCATAGAAATGAGTCATTTATTTGTAAATAAAGTGACTGACAACATCTGTGTTATAAAAGGTAGCTTGTTGAGTTCTTTCATTACTTGTTTTCACAAGCTCTAACCAGCTTTACTTGCACTTATTACACAGTTAAAATAATTTTACATCACTAATGAAAACGTATACAAGCAGACATGTCTCTTTAGAAAAAACATTTATTTACATAGTGTGTAGAAACACAACATAACAACAAAGTGACGTGAACAGTGCAAAGGTGCAAAACAAGAAAAGTGGTGTGATTATTTTCTGGCTTGCGCCTCCATTAGACACCATGCGCCCCATCATACTGAGGAACGCACTGTTGTCTGCCTCCAGCTTGTGCAGCAAGGCATCGTTCATTTCCTTGCTGTGCTGCAGGAACCTCTCGTCCGCCCGCTCGAGGTAGTCCAGGAGCTCAGTGTTGCTGTCTCGCTTCCTCTTAGCTGTGTACAAGAACAGAATAATGAGTTTAAAAGTTTTTATTAAGTCATAAGTAGATTAACACAGGTTCAGCAATACAATATAAGAAACATGTCAGCTCAGCAATAAGAGCATTAGTTAACTGTTTACGGTTCGTAGGGGATTTTATATGAATGACTGGTCACTTATTAGGGCCCGAGCCCTATGGGCGAAGGCCCTATTGTTCTTGTAAGAGTTCACTATTATTATTCTTCCGTCTTCTTCTTCTTCTTCTTCCGTCTTCTTCTTCTTCTTTATTTTTCTCCGCTGTTGGGCCATTTTCGGGGCGCTTGCCATGGGCGAAAACGCACGAAAATTGGCACCAGTTCCGAGAATTGCCACCGCTACTCAGAACCAGAAGCCCAAACTTGGCCGGGGCTCAGGGCCTCCATAGCGCCCCCTAAGTCGTTGTGATTTTGGCCTCCCGCATTAAGGTGCCTGGTTGCCATATAGTTTGTAGTAGTGGCATGCCATTTGGTACGCATATGTATCTCTCTAAGCCGGACAAAAATGTAATGCCAATGCATTAGCCACGCCCAAGAGGAAGTGAGGTAATTTCACTTTTGTGCGAAATGCATGGCCACGAAGACGGCGCAACTCCTCCTAGACCGTTCATAGGAATGTCACCAAAATTGATACACATCGTCTACAGACATGGCTGACAAAAGTTACTAAATACGTTTCACGTAGGATTAACCGTTCAGAAGTTATACGTCAATCAATTTTCGATGCAAAATTTTACATGCTTAAAAATTCATAACAAATCTTCTGATTGCTCAAAACTGCTCATACTTCACACGCACATCACTCATTGGGCTTCTGACATGTTACCCAATTTCTGTGATATTTCGCCACTGGGGGCGCTATTTTTGGGCAAAAATTCCAATCTTTCCTCAATTTTGGTCAAACTTCACGGCCACCCTCTTACTACCTCCCATGTCATGTATACCACGTTTTGGAAATTTTCGTCCATGGGGGGCGCTGTTTTTGGCCGATGCAATTGCTCCAAAACGGGTTTTTGGTAAATAATTCCATAATGCTTTTCCTTCACACCACTTCCTTGTGATAGTACATTGCTGTTGTAGACACTTATTTTTCCAACTCATAATCGCTCATGTACAGCATAGCGCCACCTTCTGACATGGGAAAAACCAAAAAATTTATTCTTCAAAAATCTATATCTCATCTTCTATTTACTCAATTGTCATCAAACTTCATACGCAAGCTCTTCATAGCTCACCTGACATCTACGCCAAATTTTGTGCACTTTCGCCCCTGGGGGTGCTGGTTATGGCAAAAATGATATTGCAGCTTCTGATTTGTCAAACTTGGCAAGCAAACTCTTTACAAGACCCTTATTGGGGTGCTTGCCATGGTCGACAACGCACGAAATTTGGCTCCTTTTTCTTAGACTGCCACCGCTACTGAGAACCAGAAGCCCAGATCCAGGCGGGCCTCAGGGCCTCTATAGCGCCCCCTAACTCATTGTGATTTTGGCCTCCCGCATTAAGGTGCCTGGTTGCCATGTAGTTTGTAGTAGTGGCATGCCATTTGGTACGCATATGTATCTCACTAAGCCGGACAAAAATGTAATGCCAATGCATTAGCCACGCCCAGCAGGAAGTGAGGTAATTTCACTTTTGTGCGAAATGCATGGCCACGAAGCCGGCGCAACTCCTCCTAGACCGTTCATAGGAATGTCACCAAAATTGATAGACATCATCTACAGACATGGCTGACAAAAGTTACTAAATAGGTTTCACGTAGCATAAACCGTTCAGAAGTTATACGTCAATCATTTTTCAATGCAACATTTTACATGCTTAAAAATTCATAACAAATCTTCTACTTGCTCAAAACTGCTCATACTTCACACGCACATCACTCATTGGGCTTCTGACATGTTACCCACTTTCTGTGATATTTCGCCACTGGGGGCGCTATTTTTGGGCAAAAATTCCAGTCTTTCCTCAAATTTGGTCACACTTCACGGCCACCCTCTTCCTACCTCCCATGTCATGTATACCACATTTTGGGAATTTTCGTCCATGGGGGGCGCTGTTTTTGGCCGACGCAATTGCTCCAAAACGGGTTTTTGGTAAATAATTCCATAATGCTTTTCCTTCACACCACTACCTTGTGATAGTGCGTTGCTGTTGTAGACACTTATTTTTCCAACTCATAATCGCTCATGTACAGCATAGCGCCACCTACTGACATGGGAAAAACCAAAAATTTTATTCTTCAAAAATCTATATCTCATCTTCTATTTACTCAATTGTCATCAAACTTCATACGCAAACTCTTCATAGCTCACCTGACATGTTCGCCTAATTTTGTGCACTTTCGCCCCTGGGGGTGCTGGTTATGGCAAAAATGATATTGCAGCTTCTGATTTGTCAAACTTGGCAAGCAAACTCTTTACAAGACCCTTATTAGGGCGCTATTATTATTAGGGCCCGAGCACCGTACAGTGCGAGACCCTATCGTTGCCATGTGTCCAATTCTGTTCTTTGTCGCCATTGCGGGAGTAATGTCTCTTGCCGAAGAAGCTGTGGAAGGTTCTTCGCGGGGACGCATGCCCCCGCCCCCCTTGGCCGCTGGCGCGAGGGCCCGTCGAGGCCGCTTGCGGCTTTAATTACAGCATGTATTTATACAACCCCGATTCCAAAAAAGTTGGGACAAAGTACAAATTGTAAATAAAAACGGAATGCAATGATGTGGAAGTTTCAAAATGCCATATTTTATTCAGAATAGAACATAGATGACATATCAAATGTTTAAACTGAGAAAATGTATCATTTAAAGAGAAAAATTAGGTGATTTTAAATTTCATGACAACAACACATCTCAAAAAAGTTGGGACAAGGCCATGTTTCCCACTGTGAGACATCCCCTTTTCTCTTTACAACAGTCTGTAAACGTCTGGGGACTGAGGAGACAAGTTGCTCAAGTTTAGGGATAGGAATGTTAACCCATTCTTGTCTAATGTAGGATTCTAGTTGCACAACTGTCTTAGGTCTTTTTTGTCGTATCTTCCGTTTTATGATGCGCCAAATGTTTTCTATGGGTGAAAGATCTGGACTGCAGGCTGGCCAGTTCAGTACCCGGACCCTTCTTCTACGCAGCCATGATGCTGTAATTGATGCAGTATGTGGTTTGGCATTGTCATGTTGGAAAATGCAAGGTCTTCCCTGAAAGAGACGTCGTCTGGATGGGAGCATATGTTGCTCTAGAACCTGGATATACCTTTCAGCATTGATGGTGTCTTTCCAGATGTGTAAGCTGCCCATGCCACATGCACTAATGCAACCCCATACCATCAGAGATGCAGGCTTCTGAACTGAGTGCTGATAACAACTTGGGTCGTCCTTCTCCTCTTTAGTCCGAATGACACGGCGTCCCTGATTTCCATAAAGAACTTCAAATTTTGATTCGTCTGACCACAGAACAGTTTTCCACTTTGCCACAGTCCATTTTAAATGAGCCTTGGCCCAGAGAAGACGTCTGCGCTTCTGGATCGTGTTTAGATACGGCTTCTTCTTTGAACTATAGAGTTTTAGTTGGCAACGGCGGATGGCACGGTGAATTGTGTTCACAGATAATGTTCTCTGGAAATATTCCTGAGCCCATTTTGTGATTTCCAATACAGAAGCATGCGTGTATGTGATGCAGTGCCGTCTAAGGGCCCGAAGATCACGGGGACCCAGTATGGTTTTCCGGCCTTGACCCTTATGCACAGAGATTCTTCCAGATTCTCTGAATCTTTTGATATTATGCACTGTAGATGATGATATGTTCAAACTCTTTGCAATTTTACACTGTCAAACTCCTTTCTGATATTGCTCCACTATTTGTCGGCGCAGAATTAGGGGGATTGGTGATCCTCTTCCCATCTTTACTTCTGAGAGCTGCTGCCACTTCAAGATGCTCTTTTTATACCCAGTCATGTTAGGCTACATCCACACGACAACGGCAACGAGATGTTATTTAAAAATATATCGCGTCCAAATGGGCAACAATCAGTAAAATATCAGGTCCATATGGCAACGCAACGCTTGCTGAAAACGATGCAATACACATGCCACACCTCTAGGGGCGCTGTAAGACGGTCCCTTCGGAGACACCAGAACAATAGAAGAAGTAAGGACGCATGCGCATAAACTATTATGCGCGAGACTTCATATTAGCCACAAAGTCAGGAAAATCTGTTTGTAAAATTACATTATAATGACCAAATACAATGAAAAGTATTTTTCCAGTCTCACCTGTGAAAGGTAATCCCATGTGATCTCGTTTGGACGGCAAACCTGTTGGTACAGTTAAACGCAGCTAATCTTTATTCTCCGCTTTGACCTTTCCAATATGGCGGCGAGGATGACGTATGATTTTACGCGGAAGGCGGCGTCTTTAATGGTCCGGAATAAATTGAATGCTACACGTTGATGGATTAATTTGTTGTTTCTCACCTGTGAAAGGTAATCCCATGTGATCTCGTTTGGACGGTAAACCTGTTGGTACAGTTAAACGCAGCACATGAATCTTTATTCTCTGCTTTGACCTATCCAATATGGCGGCGAGGATGACGTATGATTCTACGCAGAAGGCGGCGTCTTTAATGGTCTGGAATAAATGTTGATGGATTAATTTGCTCCTCTACGCCCTTTTTGAGGAATGTATTGTCGGACTTAAACCAACATCTGAAGAGGTGAGATCGCTCCTTTTTTTTCCCTATTTTTGCTGGCGGGATTGACTCTGCCCTAAGGGCAGAGTCTCTCTCTCTCTCTCTCTCTCCCTCACTTTGCACCATTACACAATAAATATTCACAGTGAAAATATTTTGTAAGCGCATTTCATGAACCAAGTTATAGGATTTGTTGACAACTTGCATCGAGTTCGTTACACTTCTACCCGGCGTGAAGCACATGTGGTTGTGACGTCATCGTAAACAAATCCGTTCTACTCATCCAGACGACTTCACAACGGCAACGTTGCCAGATCTTTCCACTCTGGAACCCGTTCTCAAAAAGATTGCGTTTTGGGCACCCAAAACGCCGGTGCCGTGTGGACGCCAGGCCTAAACGATAAGCAATTGTATCGGAGTCACCTGAATCCGTTGCCGTGTGGACAGGGCCTTAATGACCTATTGCCAATTGACCTAATGAGTTGCAATTTGGTCCTCCAGCTGTTCCTTTTTTGCACCTTCAACTTTTCCAGCCTCATATTGCCCCTGTCCCAACTTTTTTGAGATGTGTTGCTGTCATGAAATTTCAAATGAGCCAATATTTGGCATGAAATTTCAAAATGTCTCACGTTCGACATTTGATATGTTGTCTATGTTCTATTGTGAATACAATATCAGTTTTTGAGATTTGTAAATTATTGCATTCCGTTTTTATTTACAATTTGTACTTTGTCCCAACTTTTTTGGAATCGGGGTTGTATTATAAAGTCACACTATTAGGTATATACCCATGTTTGCATAGTATCCGGTGAGACAGACTACTGGATACTCAGCACAACAACTTCCCAGGTCTGGTCTGCTGCGATTGTCCTGAGCTGCTGGGTGGTGCAGGAGAGCTGCAGTGGAGTGGAGACATCAGGTCCTCGTCCCCAATGGTGGACAACTCTATAAACCACATAAAAACAGCCAGTGTTGGGAAAGTTCACTTTCTACATGAACTATTTCAAAGTTCAGTTCATAAATTTTAAAATGAGCTAGTTCAGTGCATAATGAAAAATTTTGAACTAAGTTCACAGTTACAAAAATGAACTAGTGAATGAAACTATGCGTCAGATTTCATTATAACATTATACAAACATTGGACCTCACAGCTGCCTTTGACACCGTACATCATGAGAGACTCATTTCCAGACTATCTTCTTTTGGTATTACTGGCTTAGCTTTATCCTGGTTTCAGTCATATCTAGCAAACAGGCAACAGTTTATTTCTATGGGTGTTCATAAATCATCCACTGCTACTGTTGCTCAAGGTGTGCCTCAGGGTTCCGTCCTTGGTCCCCTTCTTTTTATATTATATGTTTCTCCTATAGGCCAGATTATTCGTAACTATGGCCTTAACTTTCATTGTTATGCTGATGATATTCAAATCTACATCACTATCACCCCTTCCATAGCCTCTGTTCAGCTGCTAAGGACTTGCATCACTGACCTTAAGCAATGGCTGCATAAGAACTGCCTTAAACTTAATGCTGGCAAAACGGAGGTTCTATTAGTAGGTACCAAAAGACAGGTTCAGAATTTCTCTTGTTTTACTATTGATGTTGATGGTGTGTTTATTCATCCTTCCCAAGTTACAAAAAACCTTGGAGTTCTCTTTGACTCCACCTTTACGTTTGAACCCCATCTTAAACTAATTACTAAGAATGCTTTCTTTCACCTCCGCAATATTGCACGTCTCCGCCCTTTTCTCTTGGAAACTGATGCCAATATGTTGGTCAATGCATTTATTTTTTCTCGTCTTGATTATTGCAATTCTCTCTTTTATGGTCTCCCTGCCACATTGCTCAATCGCCTGCAGTACATCCAAAACTCAGCAGCTAGAGTCCTCACACTCACCAAGCGCACTGCTCACATCACTCCTGTTTTACAGCAACTGCACTGGTTGCCAGTTATCTCTCGGATCAAATACAAAATCCTGCTTTTAACCTATAAAGCTCTTCATGGTTTCGCTCCTTCCTATCTCTGTGAGCTAATTCATTTGTACTGTCCCTCCCGCTCCCTCAGATCTTCTGTCTGTGGATTTCTGACTGTTCCACGTTTTAAACTGACATCTATGGGTGGCAGATCATTCAGTGTTGCTGCTCCTAAACTTTGGAACTTGTTACCACAATCACTTCGTGGCTGTTCCACTCTCTCTTCCTTCAAAGCCAACTTGAAAACTTTTCTCTTTACCTCACACTATTCTTCCTAGTTTTTTTTTGTGGTAATTCTTTTGTAAAGCGTCCTTGGGTTTGTGAAAGGCGCTATATAAATTGAATTTATTATTATTATTATGTGGCGGCACGGTGGTGTAGTGGTTAGCGCTGTCGCCTCACAGCAAGAAGGTACGGGTTCGAGCCCCGTGGCCGGCGAGGGCCTTTCTGTGTGGAGTTTGCATGTTCTCCCCGTGTCCGCGTGGGTTTCCTCCGGGTGCTCCGGTTTCCCCCACAGTCCAAAGACATGCAGGTTAGGTTAACTGGTGACTCTAAATTGAGCGTAGGTGTGAATGTGAGTGTGAATGGTTGTCTGTGTCTATGTGTCAGCCCTGTGATGACCTGGCGACTTGTCCAGGGTGTACCCCGCCTTTCGCCTGTAGTCAGCTGGGATAGGCTCCAGCTCGCCTGCGACCCTGTAGGACAGGATAAAGCGGCTAGAGATGATGAGATTATTATTATTATTAACTGAAGTAACTAGTAACGGTCACTCACTAAAAAACTTTATGCAAGGCGAAAATGTTTGAAAAGAAACTTACCAGGCTCTGATTGCGGCAGTGTGTCGTCCACCATCACCTCCAGCATCGCCGTCGCTGAATTTAAGGCTCCGGTGGCGTTATTTGCCGGTCTATTGCTGTGTGATCTCCGCCTTGCCATCAGTCGCAAGATTACCTGTAAAGAGAAAAATGTATAGGTAAATAAACGTGTTGTGTGGAGAGTCATCAATACTCAAACAAATATTCATCATGGCACTTAACCCTTGTGCCTCTTTTTCCCCTTAGATTAGAGTGGGATGTGTATTGAGAAATAAATGTGCATGTGTGAGTGTTGGAAACATAAGTGTTGCATTTACCTGTGGAGTTAATGTACAGCACATTTGCCATACTTTATATTCTATTGACCTTATTATATTTCTATATGTATGAACACAGTCAAAATAATAAAGAAAATTAACAACTGACAAGCCAAAAATGTCCTTAGTGAGGCATAAGGGTTAAAGAAACGAGGTGAAACATAAATCATTCACTTGGATATATCCATGCAGTTTGTTTACATTCACTTCAGTAAGTTAAGTTCTTTACAGAGCTAAGCATCCTCATATCTACCGCTGTGGTAGATATGAGCGGCGACTTAAAAATCGCCAGTAATATGTTTGTGAATTTGTGACGATTCCAGCAGGGACATAACACCGGCTAACGTTAGCTCATAACAAAGGCTAACATAACCATCTCACATTCAGTGTAAGTAAGAGTCAAAACGTTATTAGGTTATTACCTGTCCACAGGCGCAGATAGAGGGGGGGACGGGGGGATTCGTCCCACCCAGATTTAAATTCACCTCGTTCGGTCCCCCCCACTTATAGGGAGGAAAAAACGTCTATGCTGTCTTTCTTTGCATAAGGCAAACCTCACGGAAAAATCAAAAGACTAATTACCATTCGGTTTATTGAGGTGCACAGCAGTACATACATAGTTGCAACTGTGCAGACTGCACAGGTTGCGAGCTCGAGCTTGGTTGCTATGGTTACCCACAACAAGTTTGACAGGTATATCGGGGACAGCTCCTCCTAGTTCAGGACCCCAACACGGCATGATGAAGGGTGCCAAAAGGCAGAAAACGATTGCATCGTTTTTTCAAAAAACAACGACTGTAAGTAAACTGTGCCTTACTTTATCATATCACCTTGCAATTTTTTGATACTCTGTTCAAAGTAATGTCGTAGTGAAAGTAAAATCGTACGGAGTAGAGATGCCTTTCTGGTAGCCTCCTTCTTTCGGTGGCAGCCTGTACCGGTAGATACAGTGCTCAGAAGGCAGTTTTAATGTTTAATCTGGCGTTCCCTGCCATAATTTCAGCGAGCATATTGTTTCATAAGGAAACTTTGCAAAGAGTTGTTGACTGACTGCCGCTCACGCAACACACAGGCATAGTTAGAAAGTCAGGATGCACTGGTTTACACTTTACACACACACACGTAGCCCAGCCTCTCGCTATGTTTAACAGTTGGAACTTAGCGGTTTTAAAACTAGTTTTGCAATTTCTGTGCGTGATGATAATGTGTAAACTTTGGATTTCCATAGGCTATGTTAAAATGTTATCATTGTCCTGGCCTGCAGGTAGTTCCTGGTGATGGCAGTGAGGGAGGTGAAATAACATGTATACACACTACCGTTCAAAAGCTTGGGGTCACCCAGACAATTTTGTGTTGTCCATGAAAAGTCACACTTTTATTTACCACCATAAGTTGTAAAATGAATAGAAAATATAGTCGAGACATTTTTCTGGCCATTTTGAGCATTTAATCGACCCCACAAATGTGATGCTCCAGAAACTCAATCTGCTCAAAGGAAGGTCAGTTTTATAGCTTCTCTAAAGAGCTCAACTGTTTTCAGCTGTGCTAACATGATTGTACAAGGGTTTTCTAATCATCCATTAGCCTTCTGAGGCAATGAGCAAACACATTGTACCATTAGAACACTGGAGTGAGAGTTGCTGGAAATGGGCCTCTATACACCTATGGAGATATTGCACCAAAAACCAGACATTTGCAGCTAGAATAGTCATTTACCACATTAGCAATGTATAGAGTGGATTTCTGATTAGTTTAAAGTGATCTTCATTGAAAAGAACAGTGCTTTTCTTTCAAAAATAAGGACATTTCAAAGTGACCCCAAACTTTTGAATGGTAGTGTGTGTGTGTGTATATATATATATATATATATATATATATATATATATATATATATATATACACACACACATATATATATATATATACACAAAATGGAATCATTTGCTGACAGCTCAGTCTCCCCCAGTTCAAAAATCCTATCTGCGCCCCTGCCTTTCTCCTAGAATGTAATCGCCGTTCCCTCAAAACCTGTCGATCAACACAAACACATTGGATCTGCCGTTTTCTGATCCCAATGAAGCACCGTAAAGCCAGAAGCAGCAGCTGTACAAACGCAAAGTCATCCATTATTATTATTATTGTTGTTGCTGCTTTTTCTTCTTCTTCTTCTCCATGTTGTTGTTGCTTCGATGTTCGCGCCAAGGTTTATGCAAACGCAGCAACGTAACTGACGTATACAGTGACATAATGACGTGGCTTCCCTTAGCACCCTGAGCTATGGAAAACAAACTGGTTCTCAGCTGGTTCGCAAGTTGAACGAGTTGTGAACCAGCACCAGCACTGGCCCCGAACCAGCCCTGGAACTGATTTGGTGGAAAAGGGGTATGATTCATTTGTGTCCTGTTCCCTCTTTTTCAGGTTCTCTTTATTTTCTGTTTTTGTGTGGAATGTTTTCTTTCTCCAGCAGCATCATTGTCCTGATCATTCTGCTACATTTGAACATTCTCTTATGTTCTACTGCACCAACTGAAAATTCTGCCCCTACAGCCACTTCAGAATGTTCTACTGAATGTTCTCTTGTCTGTTGTGCCCCATCCCAAATTTCCCATCTTCCAGTATCACTTTTTCTGTTATTGCATTCCACTGCACTTTTTAGAACGTTCCATTTCCCCTTGCATCCCAGTAGTACGTCCCCTGCAGTAGAATTAATACGTTTCCTGACCCTTCTGCCTCATTAGAAGGTTCCACTATCCCTTCTGCCTCGTTAGAAGGTTCCACTATCCCTTCTGTCTCGTTAGAAGGTTCCACTATCCCTTCTGCCTCGTTAGAAGGTTCCACTATCCCTTCTGCCTCGTTAGAAGGTTCCACTATCCCTTCTGCCTCGTTAGAAGGTTCCACTATCCCTTCTGCCTCGTTAGAAGGTTCCACTATCCCTTCTGCCTCGTTAGAAGGTTCCATTATACTTTTGTCCTGTCCCAAACAGGAACCAAAACACCACCTGTGGTTCTAGTTTTACTCACTTGTCATCAAATTGAGTGATGACTGGAGAGGTCAAAGGTCAGACGTCAGGTGTCGACGGCATGTTGTGAATGAGGTGTGCTGTGTGCTTCTGATTGAATGGAAGAATGTGCTGGTTGATGCTGAGGCGGTGATGCAGAACCTCACGCCGCTCTGCTTTGGTGCTCACAGTGACGCCGCTTTATCCGACATTAATATCCTCGACACGTCCTCACTCGCCACGAGCAATAGCATGTCCTCACCTACAGGGGCGATACGCTGGCAAACACCGCTCTGCTAATGGAGAACAAATTAGATCCTGTTCTCACTTTTGTTATCGTAGCGATAAACGCCTCACCAACCAAATGTATTTCTTACTTGAACTTTATCGGATAAAAAAAACGCAGCTTTTCATGTTACTGAGAAACCACAAAGCGTAAACTCATCTGTTACAAAGCACTGACACTGGAGACTCCTTCCGTAAATGTCAATCAATAAATAAATAAATCAACAGTTACACACTTTATGTCCAGGGTGTGCAATACGAGTCCCTGTGAAAGTGCTGTTACTATGGAAACGATAGTGTATAGTTGGTTATAGCAAGTGCATTCATATTAATGTGTGATCTGCAGCTAGCTTCTGTTATGTAAATTTTTTAAAACATCTGGGGTTTTTTCCTTTTTATTTATTTATTTATTAAGATGTTTGCTCACTCAGAGGATGAGAAGGATAATAAAATCTGCTTCGTTCTCTGACCCTCAGGTGGGATGGTGAGAGGGGGGAGCGCGTGAGGAGATGGGCTGCGCCTCGGCTAAGCAGGTATCGGCCGTGCCGAGTGACGACGAGGGCCGAGGAAAGGCCTACAGCAACGGAGACGTCTACTCTGGTCAGTCTCTCTCTCTCTCTCTCTTTGTCTTTCTTAACCTCTCCTTCTTTTTATACACACACATACACACACGGTGGCTCTGATACCATGCTGGTTTTGCGTCTCACTCTGGGACGCTTCTCTGAATAGCGTCTGTCCTCCTGCATGCAAAAAATTTGCATCTTAAATCAGTCAGGAAATCATTTCCTCAGCTAATGGTGGCAATGTATTTATTTATTTATTTATTTTCTGGGTGCTGTGTTCTTTATAAAGCTTTAACACTGTTACTCTGTGAAGAAATTGGCACGATTACTGTGAAAGCATGCTGTGTAGGTGTGCTGGCAATGCTAGCAGGTAAAGCTAATCGCGTAGAAAATCAGGCATGATATGTTCTAGAGGTTCGTTTCAGATTACATTCAACCTTGGGGCACGCGTGCGCGCACACACACACACACACACCGCACGCACGCACTTCCCACATGTGGTCCATCAGACAAGACATTAAGCATTTGATATCTTAGCGATCTTACCATCGCTGTCTTACATCATGGAAACAAGATCTTTTTTATTTTTGGGTGAAAGCTATTGAGGTAGATATAAAACTTGTTAAAGTGGCAGAACACAATTCCTGAAAATAATTTGCGGAGATTAATCTTAAAATATAACGTTCGACTCATGGGTGGGGTTAAAGATTGTACTGTATCCAGCCACTAGGGGGCCTCAGACATCTTTGCTGCATTGCTAAACCCTTGTTACGAAAAATTATGAAGAAAAAGCTAGGAAGAAGGAAGTAGTAGCAAAGTTCGTTGGTGCCTCTGGTTCGTAGCGAGTAAATTAGCACTGCTAATCTGTTAATGAAGCTTATATGCTAAAACTTGGCATGTAATGTTGCTCGTCAGAATTTATGAAATGCTAAACGCAAGGTATAAGAGACAAACTACAAGAGACGAAAGCGACTAACGCAGGGTTAGCCAAGCTACAAGGTTCTTTATGACGTACTGTGAACTACAGAGGTGATACAAAAACCAAAACGTTTTAATTAAGTATAAATGCAAAAAAAACCCCTCCAACTGTTAAATGTACAATATAACGAGTTTAAAAATGCACGTAAGTGTTGAACTTGTAGAAAAAAAGATCGCAGTCTGAGTTTTATCGTAAATTATTGCATCTTTTGTCAAGAAACCGAAGGTGAGCAAACTAACTGACCTACCGAGTGACAAATAAAAGCTCTGCTGTTATAAACAAGTTTGCATGCTAATAGCTAGCTATCATGCTACAAAGAGAACATACATTCGCTTGCCACTTTATTAGGTACACCCATCCAGTCCCTTGACAGCAGCACGATGCATCAAATCACGCAGATCCAAATCAAGAGCTTCAGTTAATGTTCATGATGTTCAAACATCAGAATGGGAAAAATTGTGATCTCAAAGTGAAGTGTGACTTTCTTTCACTGTGGCAGCATGGGTGTCGGTTTGAGCCAGATGAGTATTTTTGGTTTGAGTATTTCAGAAACTGCTGATCTCCTGGAGTTTTCACACACAACAGTCTCTAGAGTTTACGAAGCTCGGAATGGTATGAAAAACATCGAGTGAGTGAGGGACAGTTCTGTGGGTAGAAACAAACACCTTGTTGATGAAAGAGGTCAGAGGAAAATGGACAGATCGGTTCGAGGTTCGAGCTTTTTTTGCTAGGAAGGATATAGCGACTCTTTACAACCGTGGTGAGCAGAAAAGCATCTCAGCATGCAACAGAAAAGCACATTGGGTTCCACTCCTGCAGCCAAGAACAAGTTCCTATTAAAGTGCTGATGACACATTTTTGACATCTTTGGTGATGTTTTATAACATAAAAAGTAATTCCCGATGATCCATATATTAATTCACGAAGGCGCCTATTTTACAAGTTATGATAAAAAACGCGGCTATTTGGGCAAATTTGACGGGGCTGCAGCACCCAGGAGACGAAAGAGGAGGAGGAGCTATATGACGTCAGCGAAAGAACCTTCCTCCTAACTTACCAGTTTGTTGTTGATGCAACAGGTGTTCAGTTTATCATTATTAGTATTTTTGTTATACATTATTATACATTATATATATATATAGTTATTATGCCTTCGCGTTGTGTTGCCGGCTTTTGCTCCAAAACCCACAAGGATGGGGTAAGTTTATTCAAGTTTCCCAGAGATCCCGAGCTGCATGTGAAGTGGGTGAAGCAAGTCAGGCGCACTCGTGACAAGTGGGAGCCCTCACCAACATCCGTCCTGTGCTCTGAACACTTCGATTTGGATTGTTTTGACACCCTTCCCAGCTTAAAAGAATCTCTTGGGTGTTCAGTTCAGCACAAACGTGTGTTACTACCATCAGCAGTGCCTACACAGTGTTGCCAGATTGGGAGGTTTCCCCCCAGTTGCGCGGTTTCAAGTGCATTTTGGTGGGTTTTGAACATATTTCGGGCTGGAAAACGTCAGCAGTATCAGATACTGCTGACGTTTTCCAGCCCGAAATATGTTCAAAACCCACCAAAATGCACTTGAAACTGCCCAACTGGGCGGGAAACCTCCCAATCTGGCAACACTGCCAGTATTCCGGAGGGGGTCTACTAGTAGCTATGCCGGATCCAAAGACAGTCCTCCTGTCAGAACATGTGTTGTGAAACGACATAAGATAAAGGTACGTAGAGCTATAGATTCTACATGATAATCATAAATGTAATCATAAAGTCGGCGTGATATCAGTCATGTATTTGCTTGTGAAAGCTTGCGGCTTTCATGTAACTGCCGCCTAGCAACGAGAGGCAAAGGGTAAAGAGGGTAGGCTATCATAGATTCTATTCGGAAGAGATCAACACAATTCTAGACTCCCAGAAGAGGAAGAGCTAGCACTAGAGAGTTCACCGGCGTTTTCATGCGCCATTTCCATTGAGTAGAACCAGAGTAGAACAGCCAGTGAACCGCAGCGTGTTCTCCCGCTGACGTCACAACATGGCCGCGAGCCACGGACCCAGTTTTCTTGCGCTGTGCAATTAAAAGTTGGATATTCGCGTAACAACAGCTTCTTTTCACGTATTTATAACAGAAATCTAACATGTTTGCCATGTTGTATAGTTTATTTAAGAAATTGCATAGAGTCATGTTCGTGTCATCAGCACTTTAAAGTGGCCAGTGAGAAACAGCTATGAAGTCTTTGTTGCTTTAACTTCCTGATAACACTTCACTGATTTTGATAAATCTGGTGAATATCAGGTTTGTCTGCACGGTGCTCTGGGTCGTATTCGTGATGAGCCGGTGCTGTTATTACACCGTTTTAAAAAGAAAAGTGTCAGCCATGAAGGGTGTGAGACATGCAGCGCTCGCAGCTGAGGGAGACGGCGAGTGCGGGGTGAGAACGACTCAGCTGTGATCGTTAGTGCTTTCAGAGAAAGGAAGCAGGAGGCTGATGAATGTAATGAGGAAACATCACAATATCGATATTCTAGCATTGTGATACACTTTTCAGAGTTGCAGGTTACTTGTTATCATGGCAACAACTCGTTGTTGTTTGCTGTATCAGGTCACAGATTTGGATTTTAAAATCTATTTTTGTCTTTTTAATTCCCTTTAAACCTCTGAGGTTTAGCAGTGAACGGTGTTACACGAGTACGCTTACAATAAACTGAGATTTTTAACAGGTTCATTTCCCCTTGTTTAAAACTTTAATTTCTTGTATATTAAAAGTAAAAACATTTTGATTCCTGCTACTGGAGTTTTATTGATTGATCACGTTTCTAAGTATCACTTATTAATAAAAATACGCAGGTGATTATAGAAAATCACGTGCTCTGATTGGTCGAGAGATTCGGACGATTTCTCGAAAAATCACCTCGAGCGACTTGACAAAATGGCAGCCGATCGCTTCGTCACCGTAAGTGAGGAAGAATTACAAATGAGAAAAGAAAATGCTGTTCCTAAAAGCACTAAAGATGCTACAAGGTTGGGTCTAAACTATTCAAAGAGAAGGTGGGATTGTGATTTATTTTTATTTCAAAACAAAGGATTTTATGTGACACAAGTCTGCGCCGCACCGTTATTACATTTGAAGTTTGAAATAAATGATTTTTTAAAATGCGATTATTTTTAAAAATAATCACCTGTGTATTTATACTAAACCAATTATCCGCCTCAGGCTCAGTGAATATCGGGAATTATTTTTTTCGCGGTCCGGTTTCCATCAAATCCTGCGCTCTGATTGGCTGGCGAGCGGGTCCGTATCCTACGGTACGGACCCCGGTTACGGACCTCTGGCGGCTCGCTCGTTCACAACAACAACAAACATAGTAGCAATTTTTGTCAACATTTATTTTCACATTTCTCAGGAGAATAGCATTAATTTTACAGCATGGATAGCGATAACGACAGTGTTCACAGCGAAAGCGAGTTTTACTACCCTGAGGAAGAAGAAATAAAAGAAAACATTTCAGGAGAAAGCTAAAAACTTGCTAACACCAAGCAAAAACATGGCTGAATCCTGAATGACT